>NC_047108.1:94201255-94323755 GCF_902500255.1 Thalassophryne amazonica | reverse complement strand
AGATTTACAGGTAAGAAAGTTTTATTGTGTTTTCACATCATGTGGTCCTCAGAAAGAGAGTTTAGGTGCATTTGAGTGGAAAATAGTGTTAGTTGTTGACGCGTCGCGGAGGATCAGCTGTTTTAACGTGCAGATACGGAGCAGCTCAGCTCAGCTCTAAATAAAGGAGGAAAAAAGTATAAAAATGTCTTTGTAAAGCTCAGTGCAGGTGTGCTGATCACCGCACTTTAAGAGGTGACGACGAGTCGAACAGCTGCAAAAAACCGCGGATGAAAAGCTCACAGCTCACTTAAAGTGGGCAGTTCAGTCGAACCCCGACCTCCTGCCCACGGACCAAGTTTAATGCTGCTATCGACCCACAATGAAAAATAATAGTAACGCACAGTGACATGAAGAAGTAACTTTAATCTGATTACTGATTTGGAAAGATTAACGCGTTAGATTACTCGTTACTAAAAAAAGTGGTCAGAGTAACGCATTACCGGCATCACTGCTGATGCCACTATGTACCTGACCAGTCACTCACAAGAATGCTGTGAGTACTGAACTGTCTGACTCAAAAAGAGATTTGTCTGATGCACTACTCTCCATTTTTTTGTCAATTAAATAAGAGCTGCCATCACTTTTTGACAATCCAAAGAGTTTGCGGAAGAAGCATGTAGTCAGCTTTAAAATTATTCCAGCAGCTTACACAGTAAAGGGGTTGTTTTAAAAACACTTGAAACTTAATGTTAATGGCACTGCCCGTTCTGCTGCTGCTTTAAATCCCCCAACCCCCCATGGCTCTAAAGCCAAAAATGCTTTCTCGCTCTCATCCTGCCTTCGGTGTCTTTTCTGCAGAAGCAAACCAACACTGTGAAGCAGGGAAAAGCTTTTGGTGAAAAACAAGACACATCACTGCAACAATGACCCGAGAGAGGACCTCGGACTTGTTCTATTGGTAAATATAAATTCTAAAAGTACACAAAAACGAATATGCACCGTGCAGTTTGTCATACTAAAGTAATCACATAGCAACATGTTGTCCACCCCCCAAATCAGCAATATTTCTTTCCTTCCACGTAGCTGAAGTGTGTCGAGACAAAGGTTAAATGCTGAGTGGTCACAAATCAGTTCTGAGTAGTAAGCTTTAAATATACACGTGTATATTTAGGCTACACGTCTGTCACATATTTATTAAAAAGACAAGTAGACGTTCAGTTGATATATCCACTATGCCTAGCCTTTTTTTCAGTGTTTCTCCTATTATTTTTTTTTTTCAGGTCCAGTGGTACAAAGAAAGTTTTCTTATGTCATCCTGTACAAAAACATTGGAAGAACTTTTTGAATCAACATGTCTTTATCCTAACATGATGCCTTTTTACACACTTTATATTAGGCAAGTTCAAGCTACCAAGTTTCAAACCTAACCAAGAACATTCAATACTTTAGTATGTAACAACCACAGAATCTTTGCTCATCATGACTGACCAAAGCTAAAGGTTGAACAGGAAGTGTCCATCAGGTTAATTATTAATGACTTGTTCACCCTACATCTGTCCCCTCTCAACAATTCTCACATCTTGTCATCTCCATCTTCTTATTCTCCCACCATTTCATCCTGTTTCTTCTCCTTCCCTGATTTTCTCTATGGTCAAGTGTGGAGATAATGTTATTGTTATTTTTAGTCCTGAAGAGATTATATTGAGACAACACATACCTTCTACAAGTCCTCCTCTAGTCCTTACTGGACATTTGCCATTCCACATACAAGAAAAGATTTGTTGTGCATTGTCTTTTTGTCATCACAGACAACACAAAACGTAAAAGCACAAATTAGAAAAAGTTGGGACATGTCGGGTGGAGACCCCACAGTTATCCTTACCTTTATTTTGAGTTCCATTTCATTGTAGACAGTAAAATGTAATGAAATAGAAATCAAAGTAAATCTAAAGATAACTGAAATTTTTTGTTTTTTCATTTGCATTTTCCATTTCATCCCGACTTTTTCTGATTTGGGGTGTATTTTTTTATTAGTATCAAATATAAGTGGCGAATCCTGGCACAACTACAGTGTGTTCTGTTTGCCTTCATTCAAATGCTGCTTTGCAAAAATGGTTACGCAAACAGACCATTTAGAGTATAAATACAATGACACTTGCACGACTTTGATCCGCGCACTTGCACGCACTCTTTTGTGCATGAGAGTAAACTTGTCTCAAACTCGTAAACTGTGCACAGCTTTGTGCAAATGCGCAAAGAAAGTTTTGAAATGTTCAAAATCTCCATCACGCATTAATTACGTGAACTTCACGTGAACATTATGCAAACAATTAAAAAACACTATGTGTGAATGCGTCAGTGCATCACATCAGAGCGCAGCTCATCTGAGTGATTATAATGAGGTCTTAAATCTATTATAAACATACTTTAACAGCTCCTCATAACAAGGAATGAACATGCAACTGTTTTACCAAGCTATTACAATATAAACATTACAAATAATTACCATTTTAGATGGCTCCAAATGCGTTCTCCACCTCATTAAGTGTGCGCAAGAGAGAAAAGCTGCAGCTGTAGATTCCTCTGTGATTCCAGAAGTGATTAGAGACATTTTAAACAGCCAACTCTGAGAAAAAAATGATTAATCCGTTATGAAATAATTATTTTATATATGCAGCATCCAGCGCACAACGCGTGGCGTCCTGTGGAACAAAGTGCAACATCAGGCTGGGAACACAGCGGGTGGGTTCATCATGACGATGTGTGTGCAACTGCTTGGATCAAAGTCATGCAGGTGTCAGAGCAACTTAACTCCTCACATCTAGAATAAGTTTAACAATAAAATAATTTTAATGTAAAGGCAACAGCAGATCTTTACTGCAACACTCGTCAGCACAACTGATGCACTAACTCTAGCAAACCGTTTTTGTTGTTGTTACTTTAATTAATAACGTCTTATATTCTTGACTTCAACATTCACAGTAAGGTCTTACTACAGTCTTGACACCTTCAGTTTAAAGTAATAGGCATTTGTAAGTTAAACACATGCATGAAGCGCATGAGCATGGACAGCAGCATAACATTACTTTCATTTGGGGCTGGTCCCTGAAGCTGTTCACTCAATCCCAGATGCAAGACGCTCAAAATCAAGTCCGTGGGTGAACACAAATCAGTCATGTCTGGCCAATTCTCAATAAAATAACAGCATCAACAAATCATTCCTACTTTCCTACTTACTCTTTCAGACAACTACCTTAACCTGGCAGACCCCTTGAGTCCTGACCTGTGTCATGGTAGGGGAAACACTGGAGTCTACCAATGTGATTCAATTAAGTTGGCAATTGGACGAAACCGTAACATGAATTTATTTGTAATAATAAGATTAAACTATTATTATTAAAAATGACTCCATAGGAAATGGAGAAAGAGGAATCATAAACCTCCTCTATGGCCTCCCACATTCTCCACCTGCCTGGCGACTCCATCCTCAATAGCCTTCTCCCAAAATACCCTGGGTCCCTCTTCTGCACATGTCCAAACATCTCAATCTCGCTCCTCTGGTTTTGTACCCAAATTGTCTGACTGATATATTCCATCATAATTTTGTCCATCCTCATCACACTCAAAGTAAAATGCAGCATCTTCAGCTCTATCTCCTGTCTTTTCATTTACTCCACCACCACTAAGCCATGCAGCATAGCTCGTTTCACTACAGTCTTGCATACTTTCCCTGTCACTCTTGCAGATATCCTTATATCACAAGTCACTCCTGCCACATTTCTTCAACAGCTCAACTCCATCTGCACTCTCTTCTTCACTTCTCTTCTACACCCCATTATTTTGGATAGTTAATGCCAAGTATTTAAACTCATCTCCCTTCACTACGTCTGCTCCTTGTAATGGTGGTATTTCACCATGCTTCCTCTCATTCACATACGTACATAATGCATTTAAGTGCATTATATCGAATTATTTTGATGTGCGTCAGACACAAAAAAAAAAGAAAAAGGTATTAGGATGGAACAGAGTGAGGTTATTAAAACTAATCACCACAATTACTGGTGGGAGTATGTAATTTTCTAAAAACAAAAAAACTGCTCTTGGGGAGGGTGACCTCAATTGAAATTAAACAATATTTATTTAGATTTTACTTTGTTTTTCTGAATAGTGCATTTCTACTATTAAAATGAAAATTGCTAACAAAGTAAAAACAGTCAGCCTGTCTTGCTTGGTTTGCCTCTTTCACTAAAGATCAAGAGCATTATTATGAATGTCTGGGCAAGCTTTGGGTGCTCACCTGACAGTTACCCAAACAGGTAGTGGAGTCCAGCAGGAGATGATATTTCATCCTGGGCATTATGTATAAAGCCAGCCAGAGAGACACAAACATGTACACATCCATCACAAGAAGCAGAAGCTGAGGAGAAAGTACTCAAAAGTGATGCATTTCTTTGATGTGAGGGTATTTTCATGGCTGCACTTTTTAAATCATGTTAAAACTGACTCTGGTTTGTATTGCTCCTTGATGTGATTCATTTGAGCAGGTGTGAACACAGCAACTGCACTCTGGTGCAGATCAACACAACCACACCAAGACTCTTGAGAGCAGTCTTGGTCTTGACGGTCTGGGCCCAAACGAACTCTGGAACAGTTCATTTATAGTGAGAATGTAAACTGAACCAACAAACCAAACATCTGAAGCAAATGTAAATTGTGTACATTGTGTAGTTTGTTTTGTTAATAAAAGGAATGGAAGGCTGAAAGCAGACATTTTATTCACATATATGCTACTATCTATTATGCATGGGAGACATTTTTAAACACTTTGAGAAACACCTTTAAGTAAGGTGATATTAATTTAAAATGTGGCATTTTACTAATATTCTCACTCACAGACCCCCAGTGGCCTGTGGACCACTCTTTGAGAAAGGCTGATTGAAAGTGATGTATAAAGTGTTCAGTGAACTACTGATGTCTACGTTTTGCAGCACAATGTCATGTAAAAATAAATATATAATAATTTTTATACTGAGAAACAGACACAGAGACAGACAGAACAAGAGAGATTTTCCTTCAGATGCAGACACTCAAAGAGAAAGCCCTTTACAGTGATCAATGATTAATAATGCCGCAGATCACCCAGTCACACATATTGATTACAGGGTACTGCCCTGCAAGGTTCACAACTACACTGACAACTTGGGCATTAAGGATGATGCTCTAGGTTGGTGAGTTTCCTGTTTGACTGGGAACTGAACAGAGAAACCACTTGGTCACCCATCCACATCAAAATGTTAAATTCAGCACATGGACAGGAGCCTGAGCCTACATGTTTATCAGGTGAAAACTTTAAAAAAACTCTTATGTCAGAAATATTACTGAGCAACACAAACTCATGTGCAATTCATGTGCAAATGTACACGATAGCACACGCGCATAAAACTTCACAAGTGCGGGAAAACAAATTAAACCTGTAATCGAATGAAACAGTGAACAACATGACATCACAGCAGCAACAGCATGACCTCAAAAAAGGGCAGTCAGTGGGATGCAGCCAAACTGCTGGTCTGGTGCTCTACACTCAGGCGGCAAGATGGGGGCAGCAGCCTTGGAGTGTTTGCCTGCTGTCCTGAGATAGTGGTCCTGTTACTAGTGATAGGACACACAAATAGATGTGTGTGTTTATGTATGTATGTATGTATGTATGTATGTATGTATGTGTGTGTGTGTGTGCGCACACGCATATGGTAGAGACAGAGGAGATGTGGAGGTTGCGGAAATGTAGGACAGAAGTAAATTAAGTTGAGTAGGTGGTCATGTAACAGCCAGGTTCAGACAGAGTTCAAGCCACTGGCTCGCTGTGCTGCAGTTGATAACATTTTCCTCAAACGTCCTACCTGGAAAATAAGTGTGGACATAAAGGATCATTCAAACTTTAACTAGCCCTGTATTTTTACTACGGATTTAAAAAAAAGTTCAACAGAACTCCCATTCAACATAGTTCTTTAACAAGCATTCATTGCTTTACAAGGACAAATGTGAACCTTCCACTATCCTCAAGCCAATATCCAACTCTCTTCTGCTCAATTTCAATCAACAGTGACAGCTTGAATTGTTGTAACTCTCCATTTCTTTCAAACAACAGTGACACAAACACAAAAATTTACACGTCATGTTAGTGATCACAAAAATTTATACAAATCTTTATTGCTATCCAAGAAAATGATGACTATGTGTCATGGTGTGGAGGGGGTAGAAAGAAGCAAAATAATTAGCCATCCTTCATATTACCAGGAGTGAACAAATCACCTTCATACATGAACTGTAACCTCCAACTTGGCTGGACATTACCCGGAGAAGCTGTATAGGAGAATTCAAATGCCCTAATCAGTTTCACGGGACATTAAACTGACTTGAAAGGACATGTCGCACATTATGTAACTCCCTGGTTAGCAACACAGCAGCAAAGTATTCATGATTGTAAGTCTATCTGCGCACATACGGTAATAATTAGTGGTCCCTGATGTACTTTATTACAAATCACTGATAATTTTGTATAACTGTACTCTTTAGGCCTATACTAACACTAGACACAGATGAGGAAAAAAAATTATTAGTCCCCTGTCAAAGTTAATGTTTTAATTTCATTTAAGGTCTTCCAAAATTCCAAAGTGATTTTTTTTCTTGTAAACACAGCAAGGAAATTTCAACACATTTCTAAAGTTTTATTTTTGATGCTTACAGTTGTTTTACTGCACATACAGAAACATTATTTCACAAAGAGCAAAAATGTTGAGGGTCAAAATTGATAACTATTCTTATACTGTGTGTACATTGGAAGATAACGCTCAGTTATATCTTGATTTTACAAGCTTTGACGTGACTGTGCCAGTCGGGACCTCTTTAGTGGAGTGAACCAGGGCCTAGTTTCATAGAGCAGTCTAATCTTTTAGTCTACTAAACTTACTTAGTCGACTAAGGTTAGTCACCAAAAATTAGCCGTCTAATCTCCGTTTCACATCGACCGCTAAACTTGTAGATTAGCCGTCTAACATTAGTCAACGATTTTCACGGGCATAAGCGGCCTTGCCAGTGCCGTTTCCAAGAAATCCCGCCAATGCTCGAGAGTTTTGTTTACTTCCAGGTTGGTATCTGCTAGAAACATGGCCGACTCCGCCACACCAGAGGAGAAGCGCTCCCGGCCTCTGCATCAATACACATCTCCAATGGATTATTCCGGTCCCAAAACACCTGTTTCCCGCCGCAAGGCTCTCCCTCCTTCCTGCTCCATCAACTGGTGGTACATGATAGCTGCCATTTTTGAGGTAAGACACTGAAGTTTTGTTGACTACCATAAGATTAGCCTCCTCTGTTCCAGGCTAAAAACTTTAGTCGGCTAACACAAAACTATATCTGACTAAGCGCTCTGTGCAATGACTAACGTCAAAAAGATTAGTTGACTGAGTTCTGTCGAATGAACAAGATTAGACTGGACATTATTCTCTGTTTGGTGATCGGGCACTATCCATGCGTGACGGTGCCAGTTAGGACCTCTCCGATGGCGTGGACCTGGACATTATTCTCTCGCTGTCAACTGCACATGATCCATGCATAACGACTTCTTTGATGGTATGAACTTTACATATTTAATATTAGAAATCATTGGACAAGTGGGTGAGTGCCCGGTTCAGTTTTTTCCCCCTTTTGTATTTTGTTCTCCCTCCTTACGTTGAGAGAGTATGTCAGATTTTGAATCTCAATGTGTGTGGATTCTGCTGTCTACCGGAGCAGCACACTGTTTTAACCCTGATACGGCTCCCACAATGTATGTATGTAAACGTTGTCAGAAACACTCGGAAAAACAAGTAGTTACAAGTACTTTGTTTTCAGCAGCCCCGTAGCTGTTTGTTGTGAATGCCGTATACTTTGAGACTGGTCACGGAAGTGCGCAAAGTAATCCCGGTGTATCACCGGATGGTAACTAACAGCCTAAATCTAAGTTGTTATGATTTCTGTGTTACCTAGTATAAAGCCTGTGTAATACCAGACTGAGCCCATGCGTGGAGACCGCCAGTCACTGTTCTGATGGTTCATGCTGAAAGAGTGGCATGTTGATGCTTCTATCAAGGGTTTACAAGAGCAAAACACTAATGTAGACAAGTACACTTTTGTAATCCTTTCTGCCAGTACATCAGTGGGTTTCACCTTCTTGAGTAATGAACCATTGTGGCACAAAGAAGAACGCAGGGCTCAGAAGAAGTAGCAACACCTAACCCATGAATAACACTGCTGGAAAGTTATGAAGATGGCATGCATTGGTCTATATTACTTACATTTTAATGTTGTTTCCATACCACTCCACAGTAGCACTTGTGAAAAGGTAAATTTGGTGTGAACCAACACCAATAAATTATAACAGTCTGTATGATTTGACTCCAGTTTGCACCCTGTGAATGAACTTTTGAATCCAACGTGCACATGCAAGGTACACATGCAAGTATGCCAAAAATGAAGACTGGGGTGAGAGCAGGTGACATTCTTAAAGTCTAATGTGATTCTAAACCACACTACAAAGTTAAACAGTATCAAACAAATAAATTGTGATTTACAGCATTCACGTTTACACGGTGTTGTGCTGCTGAACAACTACTACAGTTTACTACGTAGTGTGTTGAAAAGTATTTGTACTCTTGATGAACAAAACTAACATATAACAAAAACAACTGGACTAAATGCAAAATACTTTTTAAAAGTTCTAACTTTAAATAAGTAAATAAGTTCTCAGTATAATTGTGTATGTATTGAAAAAGCACTTCACCCTTCAAACCACGTTCAACCAAGCATTTGCTTACAGAACTGTGTTAGCACTAAGATGCCTTGTGTGGAGACGCTCGCTGATTCGAGGAAAGTGGGTACCGTATTTCCTTGATTAAAAGCCTGGGCTTTTATTTCTTTCAAACCGTGCTCAGACCTGGCGCCTAAACAAGGCAGCCCTTTAGTCAAGGCCGGCAATTATTAAGAAAATGCTGACTGCTCCCTGCACTGCAATATGGCTTTAAGTTTCACACAGATACCCCTGGGTGTGGCAAACCAAAGCTTTAGATCCGAGCCCTCTGTGCCTCTG
The DNA here is from genome assembly GCF_902500255.1 of Thalassophryne amazonica. NCBI lineage: Eukaryota > Metazoa > Chordata > Actinopteri > Batrachoidiformes > Batrachoididae > Thalassophryne > Thalassophryne amazonica. Next base: position 94,314,649 of record NC_047108.1, on the reverse strand, counting down.
CGATCCCTCTCCGTAGCCTGATGCGTACCTGCTTTAACGATGGAGACCGCAAGGGCGGTCACTTTCTCGGTTTCACTCATTCCTCTCCCATCATATTTTAAAAGTTTTTGCAGTGTGCATGCCAATTATATTTTGATCATGGAAGAAACAGGAACATTTGGCAAAAACGTCCGCAAACGTGACCAACTTTACAACACGGAGTCGAAAAACTACAAAGACGCTCAAATGACGTGCACCCCATGGAGGGAAATTGCACGTACCACAAAGCTGGCTTGGAGGCTGATGAATGTATAAAGAAGTGGAGCTCGTTAAGGGACAAATTGGTCCAGAAAAAGCCACTATTCCCGCAGTAAATTGCATTAAGACATTCACCAACGCAACGCAGAACTTTAAAACACTGTGAAATAACCACATGCAATAATATGTCCACAAATCACGTACAATATTATTAATATGTCCACATATCATGTGCAATAACAACTCATTTACAAATCCCATCACTAATGTCACCTTACCACACCTAAACTCCATTTCACATATTGTAAAGAAGATGCTCCTATCTCCCTTTCAATCCCAATCATACATATATATATATATATATATATATATATATACATATATATATATATACATATATATATATACATATATATATATATATATATATATATATATATATATACATACATATATACATATATATATATACATATATATATATATATATACATACATATATACATAATATATCTATAACATATATATATATATATATATATATATATATTTATATATATATATATATATATATATATACATATATATATATATATATATATATATATACATTTACATATATATATATAATATACATATATACATATATATATATATATATAATATACATATACATATAATATCATATTATATATACTATTACATATATACATACTATATATATATATATACTTATATACATATATACATATATATATATATATATATATATATATATATATATATACATATATATATATATATATATATATATATATATATATATATATATATATATATATATATATATATATCTATATATCTATATATATATATATACACACACACACACACACACAATATACACATGGATTGTTGTGGCGGACCCCAAAGTGCAAAACAAGGGAGCAGCCGAAGGGACTACTTACTTAAATGTATACATATATATGTATATAGGTATGTACGCGGGTGTGTATGTATATGTGTATATTCTATTTCTACCTCATTTCCTATGTCTTCTACTGTTACAAGTATTATTATCACTGCTTATCCTTGCACACGCTGTTCGATGAACATTTTCCTCTACTTGCACCCACCTTGTGTGTTTTCTTAAAGGAGACCTGCATTGAAAAAAATGCAATCAGATTTTTTGAACAAAATATGACTTACATTTACACATGAGATCCTTCTGAATGTAGTAAAGTAAATCTGCAAGCCCAGATCTGTCATTCAACGGAGAAATCTTCATTTGAAAATGACAAATTTACAGCTAACATTTAGCCCTCCGCAAATTGTCCCTCTCATCATGGACACTGCCGAGACGTCACGGACAAGACCCTCTCCCAGCATGCATTGCGCCAATTGTAATTTGTGGATTTACGTCAGTTTGCATTTGCACCTTTTTCTTGTCTTATACGGAAGGATCTACTTTTTTTAAAACTTCATATTGTCTTGCGGCACGTTTGGTGAGTACACATTTCTTTTATTTGTGCTTGAAAATTATTTTGGGGGACTTTTTCATACGCCCGTTTGATTGAGTGGTGTCGCAGTGAAAATCTACTGTCTTTCGCCTCCGGTACCATCGCGGGATATGGAGGCGAGACCCGCAAAGAATCCCAGACATTAAAAATATAAACCTCACTCAGCATCCATGGAGCTCTGGGGCTCCGATTGCCGAGACGTGCGGTGCTGTGGATTTTGCCGCAAGAAGTCTGTCCTTGCAGCAACAGGTGTACCGGCCGCTTTGCATTAAAACAGCGAGCGTAGCGGAGGCAGAGAGCGGGAGAGGAAGAACGGCGCCCGCTGTCGATGTCGTTGCTGATCTGAGCACATAGATCTGTATCTCACATTCATTGCAGCTTACTTTTGGATGTTGAAACCAGGACGTGTATAAGTAACATTACTAACAGATAAAATCAATTTCAATGCGGGATCGGACTGAAGGCGGGAGCGCGTCGTCTTGTCCCTGACGTCATGGAAATGATACGGCTGTACAAACTGTTTTCACAGAGGGCTAAATTTTAGCTGCAAATTTGTCATTTTTAAACGAAGATTTCTCCGCTGAATTACAAATTTGGGCTTACAGATTTACTTTACTGCATTCACAAGGGTCTTATAAATACATATCAGCTATTTGTTTCTGAAATCTGACCACATTTATTTCAATGCAGGTCTACTTTAAGAGCTGACGTAACATGTGAATTTCTTCTCTGTGAGATCAATAAAGTTTATCTATCTATCTATCTAAAAGGGTCATGCGCAAATCGACAGCATTGCATGTCCATGGAGTTACGGAGTTGTAAAAGCATAAATCAGGCTTTAGGATTTTAAGGTACCACTCCGCAGCGGTCTTGGATAAAAGATTGACTCGACCAAATGTAATCTTTTTAATGCACACAATGCCCAGTGCATATTTAAGGTAGGCATTTATGTTTTTTCAGACAAGTTTTGACCCAGCCATTAAATGAAGCAGGCCCCTATTCAAGGTCAGGCGTTTAATCACGGAAATATGTTAATCTAAATGGTGCTGGGGATTCCTCATAGATCATTCAGCGACTGCTGACTGTAACTAATCTGTTACATACATATCACAGATTTTAACTGTTTTATACATATAGCGGCTTTTGTCCATTTTAGGGCTGCAGCTATCGATTATTTTAGTAATCGAGTATTCTATCAATTATTCTGTCCATTAATCGAGTAATCAGATAAAAAGTACTTTGGTGTTTTTAACAACATCAACAGTCCAGGACTCGCTGTGTCATCACAGAGATTGTCAAATTTAGTGTATTCCTTTCTGTTTTCCTGGGTAATAATTTATTTTTTCACATCTTTACTAGTTTTAGATTTTTCTATTTTTTGTTTTCCCCAACATTTTTAAGTTTTTTTTTTTTTTTTTTAATGGTTGGTGAACTGTGTCCCTGTGTGTTTTTTTGTATCCCTCTTCTCTGCGATTCAGCAGGAGGTTGAACATGCAAGTCTCGCAGTCAGGTTTTTTTTATTATTATTATTAGTTTATTTGAGTTACTGTGTTTGTGAAGCGTTGTGTGTTGCCCAAAAAAGTGAAAATTAAAAAGCAAAGCACTCAGTGCGAGTCTGAGCAAAACACAGAAGGAAGAGTGGACTTCTTCCAGAGACTGTTTGTCAGTGTGGCCAGGGACGGAGCTGTGAGGGCAGTGCTGAGCCGCTCACACCGAGCAGAGAGGCAGCCACCAGCCACCGAGCGAATAGCCACCCCCCACATAGAGCGGAGAGCAGGCAGCGGATGAAACAGTGATTTTTAAAAAAAACTGACAAACACACTACTTCGCTTGAAATGCACAGTAAGCCATTTCAGATGATTAGCGTGGACCGCTTTCTCTTAAAAGGCTTTATTTCACTCTGTGTGTTGTGTTGGAAAGCTGTAGCTATTGTGCTAATTTGATTAGCGCTTACACGGCTTATGCATGCTCTAGTCTTCTTCTGTTTGTTTTTCTGGGGACATTACAGCGCCACACACAGGCCTGGCATATGTACTACAACGTTAAAGTTTCAAGGCACAGAATTTGCCTCAAACATTTTTTTGTACTTGAATTATTCGAGTTACTCGACTAATCGTTTCAGCCCTAGTCCGTTTTATACATATAGCAGATTTCGCCCCTTTGTTACATATAGAGGATTTTGCCAATTTTTTTACATATAGCAGATTTTGATAACAGACGAAATTCGCTGGTCCACCTGAATCCATTCCAGCATCCTCTTTTATACCATGCTGTGCTGGGGGGGGGGGGGGGGGGGGGGGGGGGGGGGGCTGACTCTGTGGTTGGCATAAAGCTGGACTCTCTGGTGACAGTGGCAGAGAAAAGAACACTGGACAAACTGCTGTACATTATGGATGATGCCAGTAACCCTCTGCACACAGTTATCAGCAACCAGAGGAGCCTCTTCAGCCACAGACTGCTCCTTCCCAAATGCAGGACCAAGAGGTTGAAAAACTCCTTTGTCCCTCAGGCCATCAGACTGTACAACTCCTCACTCTGCAGGAAGGAGAGGAGCAGTTGTATCCAGTAAGATAGTATTTTTGGTATTTATATTTGTATTTACATTTTGCAACTGTCTCTTACTTCTACTTCTGATACTCTGTGTGCTGTTATCCTTTGCTGCTGGAACCTCAATTTCCCTGAGGGAGTCTTCCCAAGGGATTAATAAAGTTGTAATAAATATCTAATCTTATATGCAGGTTTTACTGTTTTTGTCTTTGGAGGATTGTTGGGTATGCTCTCAATGATGGATATGTGAGGCATACTAAATCTTTTTGAGGAGTAATATACTAACTGGACTAAGAGAGCCAGAAAAATGCTACCAAAAAAGCTTGGAGTGGGGCCAAAAATGGCATCCATAGGATATAGTAAGGCAAAAACTGCTGACCTAACAGAAAATTTTAAAGTCACATCTGAAATTTGCCAAAACTTACATTTGTGACATTTTTCTGCTGTGATGAACTACAAAAAAGTGCAACTGCATCAAAAGTGTATCAATTTACATTAGGTGTAAACCAAACACCATTCCACAAAACAATACCATAGTGCCTGGGGTACTTCCCATAACTGATGGACACATAGTAAGTAAGTAAACTTTATTTATATAGCACTTTTCACAGACAGGGGTCACAAAGCACTTTACAAGGTAAAACAATAAAAATATACAGTACACACACATATACACACTCAGTACTAAAAGATTATTGGCCATGAAAAGCCTGTTTAAAAAATAAAGTCTTTAGTTGCTTTTTGAACATCTCAACAGAGTTCAGGGATCGCAGGGACAGAGGGAGTTCGTTCCAGAGACGAGGCGCTACGACTTTAAAAGATCCGTCTCCTCGAGTTTTAAAGGAGGTTCGAGGAACCATCAACAGGTTCTGACCTAAAGATCTGAGGCTGCGGGCTGAGGTGTAAGGCTGAATCAAGTCAGCAATGTAATCAGGAGCCTGACCATGTAGTGCTCTGAAAGTCAAAACCAAGATTTTAAAATTAATTCTGGAGGCAACAGGGAGCCAGTGGAGGGATTCCAAGATAGGCGTGATGTGGGCTCTCCTGTTGGTGCGGGTCAGAAGCCTCGCAGCAGAGTTCTGGACATACTGCAACCGATTTATCTCCTTCTTACCCAGGCAAGTGAACAGGCTGTTGCAATAGTCCAACCGCGTGGAGACAAAGGCATGGATGATTTCCTCTAATTCTTTCTGTGACACCAATTGTTTAAGTTTGGCGATATTTCGCAGTTGAAAGAAGCAATTCTTCACAAGCTTGCTTGCGTGCTGAGCAAGAGACATTCCTTCATCGAAAATAACGCCAAGGTTTCTAAGGCTTGTTTTTGCCGTTAAGCCCAAGTCACCAAGGAGGCTCCTGATAACAGGAACAGCACTGTCAGGGGCAACAATAAGTGTCTCAGTTTTTTCAGAGTTCAGTTGCAGACGGTTTCCATTAAGCCACTTCTTCACCTGTGACAGGCAGTCAAATAAAGAGTTCAATTTGTGGACTTCTGAAATGTTAAAGGAACAGTACAGTTGTAAGTCGTTCGCAAACAGGTGGTAGGAAATATCCCTGAAGCCCTGAATCAACTGGCCGAGGGGAAGGACATACAACTGAAACATCAGTGGCCCCAAAACAGAACCTTGCAGGACACCATACTGTAAAACAGCTGTTTTCGATAGTTTATGGCCAGCCAACACACTAAAGGTCCTCTCCTCCAAGTATGAGGCAAACCACTTCAGCACGGACCCCGACAACCCTACCAGATCACGCAGCCAGTTGATCATAATGCTGTGGTCAACGGTGTCAAAGGCTGCGGACAGGTCTAGCAGGACTAGGACCGTGCATTTTCCTTTGTCAGCGGCCATCATGATATCACTAGACACTCTCAGTAGTGCGGTCTCGGTGGAGTGGTGTTTCCGAAAGCCTGACTGAAAAGTGTCATAGATGTTGTGCATCTCAAGGAAAGACGTTAGTTGTTTTGCGACCACTTTTTCCAGTATTTTTGCTAGAAAGGGGAGCTTTGATATTGGCCAGAAATTCTTAAGCGCAGACTGGTCCAAGTTAGGCTTTTTGAGTCTTGGTTCCACCACAGCATGTTTAAATGAGCTCGGAAAGAGACCGGATGACAGGGACATGTTGAACATTTTCATGACCCATGGCCCGATTGAGTCAAAAGTATCTAAGAAAAGCTTGGCGGGAAGGACATCAAATGGGCATGAGGTCAGGTTCATTTTAGTTGCAACTGCTGCAATGTCTTCTAGTGACACTCGGTTGAAAGACGACCAGACCTGTAGTGGCAGTTCAGGCCGGACTGGGCCAGACCACAAGGGGTCAGTAAAGGCATTTTTTATGTGTCTGACCTTATCAACAAAGAACTCCAAGAGGTCAGTGCCATCTGCTTTACAAAACTCAGAGGTTGCAGAGGCAGCATGGGACACGAGAGAGTTAACTGTGTTAAAAAGCACCTTCGGATTTCCCTTATTGGACATTATCAGGCGATGGAAATATTTAGATCTTGCCTCTCTTAATGCATCATTTAACATGGAAATAAGGTCCCTGAGATGTAGCCTATGGACCTCAAGGTGCGTGGATTTCCACAAGCGCTCCGTTTTCCGACACAGTCTTCTTAACTCCAAGATACTGTCATTTATCCACGGACATGACTTCTCACGGACATTATTTGTTTTGAAAGGGGCCACCAAGTCCAATAATGTGGCACAGTGAGAGTTAAAATGATGCATAAGATCACTGACATCCGTACAGTCATTAAAAGCACTGGGATCAAATAAGGCACAAAATCTGTCAGCTGTAGTTTGTGTAATGATCCTCCTTTCTGCCCTTTTAGAGACAGGCCTAGTACCATACATATAGCCATCAGTCTGCGAGTTGAAGCTGAAATGTGTCTAGCTCAAGATAAAAGACACAAAATATCTGAATAACTCGAAACAAACAGGATGAAATCAATGTACAGATTAGAGTTTCATTAAGATGGTTGGCACCATCACAAAGAAGTGGTTCATGCAGAAAATTGCTCAGATTTGGCTTAACCCTTTATCTACGGCGATGGCGCCCATGCCATATTTTCCATATGCGTATTTTTTTTTACCGTAACTCTGCCATAGTTTGTCCAATCTGAATGATTCAAAGTGCACTGTTAAGCTAACACCAAGGGCTTTCCAATGATATATGATGTATTACGGTAAATGTAAGCCTGTGATGTCATAACGCAGAGGAAAAACACGGAAGTTTCACACTAGTGCGCCGCTGATTCTCATTACCGTAAGTTCTCATGTAAGCCCTCAATCTGAAAAATTTCAACACTGACAGCAAGCCAAGAACCCATGCTTTCCAACAGTATGCTATATGTTGCATATATTACGGTAAAGTGCGTTCGGTGACTTTTGAAACGAGGGAAAAGTATGAAAAAGAGCGCAAAAGTGACAGAAAAGTACAGAGACAGACAGCAAACATAAATGTAGTAATTTTTGAGGAAAAGGCAGGGTGTCATTGTCATTTGTGAAGGTGTGTGTGCGTATTTGTGTGGGTGTGATGGCTCCATCAGCCACAAGCCACTGCCCGGTGCCAACAAGCAGAAACCCACCTTGCCAGCGATCCACAAAGGGGCGGCGTTCTTGCAAGGTGTGCAAGAGGTCAACCTGCTGGATGTGCAAACTTTGTAAAATTGGCCTTTGTAAAATTGACACATCCCCGCCTGACTGGAAAATCACTAAGGGGCCTTGGGCAAGGCCTTTAATTCCCTATTGCTCCCGGTGTGTAGTGAGCGCCTTGTATGGCAGCACCCTGACAGGGTGAATGTGAGGCACAATTGTAAAGCACTTTGAGCATCTGATGCAGATGGAAAAGCGCTATATAAATGCAGTCCATTTACCATTAACACAAACATTAAATTAATCAGGAGATACTTTAACGCATTTTCCATGACACTGTATGAAATTTTCTTACCTCATTTTGACCTCAGAAATAATGTGAATGAGTGGCTGTTTGTTAGGCATGCGATGGATTGGCATTCTATTCAGAGTGTACCCCGATTCTGACCATTGTATGCTATTTCATGATAGACTGTTATTGTATAATAGATTGATGCTGTCAAGACAACTGAACAAGTATGAATTATTTGGTTGTGAAGCAATGATTTCTCTGATTCAGACACAGCTAATCATAACTTGGTAAAATGAACATAAATGCAGCCATTAGCAATGGCTGTATTGTATGAGCAGTTACCCAGAAAGTTATTAAAATGAGCAAACAATGACAGGGCTAGTGGTAACCGAGAAGGGTTGCTGTAGGTCAGTTTCTAACAGCTCCACACAAAAGTGCATAGCCAGCATTTTCAATTATATTTTTTATAGGCAAGAATTATTACTATTATTATTTCTGAATTAACAGAAATGAGAAATAATGCCAAATATACATTAATTTGGAAATCAATTATTTCTATGCATCCACAATGCTCCAATCAGCACTGCAGCTCTGAACGATTAAGGATACTAAAGGACAATTCTTTTCATGTTCTGCTCTGCTTCACATATGAGTCAAACAGCTGTGAGTTACTTTTCTTGTGGCAAAAATTTCTATAAAGTCACTTTAACATGAAGACAAGTCCTATAAATATGATGTAAAATGTGATTCTCTCAACGTCTTTGTGCGTGTGTATATATATATTCTTTAGTTCCACAGTTTGCAAACCGGGATTAAGTGAGGATGTTTTTTTATCTTGAATGTAACCATCATGTCATAACTCTTGGGCCTTCATTTAGCAAATTATCAATCAATCAATCAATCAATCAATTTTTTTATATAGCGCCAAATCACAACAAACAGTTGCCCCAAGGCGCTTTATATTGTAAGGCAAGGCCATACAATAATTATGTAAAACCCCAACGGTCAAAACGACCCCCTGTGAGCAAGCACTTGGCTACAGTGGGAAGGAAAAACTCCCTTTTAACAGGAAGAAACCTCCAGCAGAACCAGGCTCAGGGAGGGGCAGTCTTCTGCTGGGACTGGTTGGGGCTGAGGGAGAGAACCAGGAAAAAGACATGCTGTGGAGGGGAGCAGAGATCGATCACTAATGATTAAATGCAGAGTGGTGCATACAGAGCAAAAAGAAAAAGAAACAGTGCATCATGGGAACCCCCCAGCAGTCTACGTCTATAGCAGCATAACTAAGGGATGGTTCAGGGTCACCTGATCCAGCCCTAACTATAAGCTTTAGCAAAAAGGAAAGTTTTAAGCCTAATCTTAAAAGTAGAGAGGGTGTCTGTCTCCCTGATCTGAATTGGGAGCTGGTTCCACAGGAGAGGAGCCTGAAAGCTGAAGGCTCTGCCTCCCATTCTACTCTTACAAACCCTAGGAACTACAAGTAAGCCTGCAGTCTGAGAGCGAAGCGCTCTATTGGGGTAATATGGTACTACGAGGTCCCTAAGATAAGATGGGACCTGATTATTCAAAACCTTATAAGTAAGAAGAAGAATTTTAAATTCTATTCTAGAATTAACAGGAAGCCAATGAAGAGAGGCCAATATGGGTGAGATATGCTCTCTCCTTCTAGTCCCCGTCAGTACTCTAGCTGCAGCATTTTGAATTAACTGAAGGCTTTTTAGGGAACTTTTAGGACAACCTGATAATAATGAATTACAATAGTCCAGCCTAGAGGAAATAAATGCATGAATTAGTTTTTCAGCATCACTCTGAGACAAGACCTTTCTGATTTTAGAGATATTGCGTAAATGCAAAAAAGCAGTCCTACATATTTGTTTAATATGCACTTTGAATGACATATCCTGATCAAAAATGACTCCAAGATTTCTCACAGTATTACTAGAGGTCAGGGTAATGCCATCCAGAGTAAGGATCTGGTTAGACACCATGTTTCTAAGATTTGTGGGGCCAAGTACAATAACTTCAGTTTTATCTGAGTTTAAAAGCAGGAAATTAGAGGTCATCCATGTCTTTATGTCTGTAAGACAATCCTGCAGTTTAGCTAATTGGTGTGTGTCCTCTGGCTTCATGGATAGATAAAGCTGGGTATCATCTGCGTAACAATGAAAATTTAAGCAATACCGTCTAATAATACTGCCTAAGGGAAGCATGTATAAAGTGAATAAAATTGGTCCTAGCACAGAACCTTGTGGAACTCCATAATTAACTTTAGTCTGTGAAGAAGATTCCCCATTTACATGAACAAATTGTAATCTATTAGACAAATATGATTCAAACCACCGCAGCGCAGTGCCTTTAATACCTATGGCATGCTCTAATCTCTGTAATAAAATTTTATGGTCAACAGTATCAAAAGCAGCACTGAGATCTAACAGAACAAGCACAGAGATGAGTCCACTGTCCGAGGCCATAAGAAGATCATTTGTAACCTTCACTAATGCTGTTTCTGTACTATGATGAATTCTAAAACCTGACTGAAACTCTTCAAATAGACCATTCCTCTGCAGATGATCAGTTAGCTGTTTTACAACTACCCTTTCAAGAATTTTTGAGAGAAAAGGAAGGTTGGAGATTGGCCTATAATTAGCTAAGATAGCTGGGTCAAGTGATGGCTTTTTAAGTAATGGTTTAATTACTGCCACCTTAAAAGCCTGTGGTACATAGCCAACTAACAAAGATAGATTGATCATATTTAAGATCGAAGCATTAAATAATGGTAGGGCTTCCTTGAGCAGCCTGGTAGGAATGGGGTCTAATAAACATGTTGATGGTTTGGATGAAGTAACTAATGAGAATAACTCAGACAGAACAATCGGAGAGAAAGAGTCTAACCAAATACCGGCATCACTGAAAGCAGCCAAAGATAACGATACGTCTTTGGGATGGTTATGAGTAATTTTTTCTCTAATAGTTAAAATTTTGTTAGCAAAGAAAGTCATGAAGTCATTACTAGTTAAAGTTAATGGAATACTCAGCTCAATAGAGCTCTGACTCTTTGTCAGCCTGGCTACAGTGCTGAAAAGAAACCTGGGGTTGTTCTTATTTTCTTCAATTAGTGATGAGTAGAAAGATGTCCTAGCTTTACGAAGGGCTTTTTTATAGAGCAACAGACTCTTTTTCCAGGCTAAGTGAAGATCTTCTAAATTAGTGAGACGCCATTTCCTCTCCAACTTACGGGTTATCTGCTTTAAGCTACGAGTTTGTGAGTTATACCACGGAGTCAGACACTTCTGATTTAAAGCTCTCTTTTTCAGAGGAGCTACAGCATCCAAAGTTGTCTTCAATGAGGATGTAAAACTATTGACGAGATACTCTATCTCCCTTACAGAGTTTAGGTAGCTACTCTGCACTGTGTTGGTATATGGCATTAGAGAACATAAAGAAGGAATCATATCCTTAAACCTAGTTACAGCGCTTTCTGAAAGACTTCTAGTGTAATGAAACTTATTCCCCACTGCTGGGTAGTCCATCAGAGTAAATGTAAATGTTATTAAGAAATGATCAGACAGAAGGGAGTTATCAGGGAATACTGTTAAGTCTTCTATTTCCATACCATAAGTCAGAACAAGATCTAAGATATGATTAAAGTGGTGGGTGGACTCATTTACTTTTTGAGCAAAGCCAATAGAGTCTAATAATAGATTAAATGCAGTGTTGAGGCTGTCATTCTCAGCATCTGTGTGGATGTTAAAATCGCCCACTATAATTATCTTATCTGAGCTAAGCACTAAGTCAGACAAAAGGTCTGAAAATTCACAGAGAAACTCACAGTAACGACCAGGTGGACGATAGATAATAACAAATAAAACTGGTTTTTGGGACTTCCAATTTGGATGGACAAGACTAAGAGACAAGCTTTCAAATGAATTAAAGCTCTGTCTGGGTTTTGGATTAATTAATAAGCTGGAATGGAAGATTGCTGCTAATCCTCCACCCCGGCCCGTGCTACGAGCATTCTGACAGTTAGTGTGACTCGGGGGTGTTGACTCATTTAAACTAACATATTCATCCTGCTGTAACCAGGTTTCTGTTAGGCAGAATAAATCAATATGTTGATCAATTATTATATCATTTACCAACAGGGACTTAGAAGAGAGAGACCTAATGTTTAATAGACCACATTTAACTGTTTTAGTCTGTGGTGCAGTTGAAGGTGCTATATTATTTTTTCTTTTTGAATTTTTATGCTTAAATAGATTTTTGCTGGTTATTGGTAGTCTGGGAGCAGGCACCATCTCTACGGGGATGGGGTAATGAGGGGATGGCAGGGGGAGAGAAGCTGCAGAGAGGTGTGTAAGACTACAACTCTGCTTCCTGGTCCCAACCCTGGATAGTCACGGTTTGGAGGATTTAAGAAAATTGGCCAGATTTCTAGAAATGAGAGCTGCTCCATCCAAAGTGGGATGGCTGCCGTCTCTCCTAACAAGACCAGGTTTTCCCCAGAAGCTTTGCCAATTATCTATGAAGCCCACCTCATTTTTTGGACACCACTCAGACAGCCAGCAATTCAAGGAGAACATGCGGCTAAACATGTCACTCCCGGTCTGATTGGGGAGGGGCCCAGAGAAAACTACAGAGTCCGACATTGTTTTTGCAAAGTTACACACCGATTCAATGTTAATTTTAGTGACCTCCGATTGGCGTAACCGGGTGTCATTACTGCCGACGTGAATTACAATCTTACCAAATTTACGCTTAGCCTTAGCCAGCAGTTTCAAATTTCCTTCAATGTCGCCTGCTCTGGCCCCCGGAAGACAATTGACTATGGTTGCTGGTGTCGCTAACTTCACATTTCTCAAAACAGAGTCGCCAATAACCAGAGTTTGATCCTCGGCGGGTGTATCGTCGAGTGGGGAAAAACGGTTAAAGATGTGAACGGGTTGGCGGTGTACACGGGGCTTCTGTTTAGGGCTACGCTTCCTCCTCACAGTCACCCAGTCGGCCTGCTTTCCCGGCTGCTCGGGATCTGCCAGGGGGGAACTAACGGCGGCTAAGCTACCTTGGTCCGCACCGACTACAGGGGCCTTGCTAGCTGTAGAATTTTCCACGGTGCGGAGCCGAGTCTCCAATTCGCCCAGCCTGGCCTCCAAAGCTACGAATAAGCTACACTTATTACAAGTACCATTACTGCTAAAGGAGGCCGAGGAATAACTAAACATTTCACACCCAGAGCAGAAAAGTGCGGGAGAGACAGGAGAAGCCGCCATGCTAAATCGGCTAAGAGCTAGTAGCTACGCTAAGCTAGCGGATTCCTAAAAACACGCAAAGCGAATAATGTGTAAATAATTTAGAGGTGATTCAGCAGAAGGAGTGCTTTAGTTAAGGCACGTAAAGATTACACTGGGAAACAAATCGTAATCTAGATAACTAGATCAATCTAACTGCGCAGATCAAACAGCTAACAGATACAGAAAAACACCGCTGTGCTCCGGAACAAGAAGTGATACAATACCGCAGTGAGAGCCGACCACCAGTAGAGTCAAGTAAAAAAGTAAAAAAAAAAAAAAAAAAAAAAAAGGTAAAAAAGTAAAAAAGTCTTGAAAAAGACTATTAGTTCAAAGTCCAAAGCAGCAGGTAGCAGTCTCTGTGTAAACAGTCCCAACAGAGAGCCAAAATTCTGATGCAATCTCACCAGGTTATGAAAAACTATGTGTACAAAAGGTTCTAAATGTGGTTGCATGAACAAAATTTAGCATGTGCGCAAGTACAAACAAGAGTGCTCTGAAAGCACATTGTCCGCTGGCAAATGTGGTTTTAGTACAAGTGCTTGGTACATTCTGATAACATTTCAAGGTGTTTGATGACATTTGTTTTGTCAACACACATCAGCTATTCACACTTATAGAAAAAATGTAAAATGAGCTAGTGAAGAATTTCTTTCATATATGTCAAAAGAAACATTTCTTGCTAATGAATCACAGGGTACAACAAGTATATTACTTTTCAACATTAAACTGTTCAAACTCTGAATTGAAATATATAAATGAAAAGGAATTTTCTATGATGCGCCTTAAGTCAAACAAATATGATAGTATTTGTATTACCAACCTATAACAAGGACTTGTACAAGGTTTCATGAAATTCCTCCTAAAGGTGTCAGGGGAGTTTTCAGAATGCAGGGATCCACTCGTGAAACTGAGGGAGTCTAGATTTGTTAATCAAGGGCCATAAGTCTGGTAAAATAGGTCCAACTTGAACAATATGATAATATATGTATTACCAAACTATAACAAGGACTTGTACAAGGGTTCATGAAATTCCTTCTAAAAGTGTGAGAGGAGATGATTTCAGAATGCATCATGAAACTGACGGAGTCTAGATTTGTTAACCAAGGGCCATAACTCTAGTAAAATGGGCCCAATTCGAACAATATGATAATATGCATATTAACAACTTATAACAAGGATTTCTACCAAGTATCACAAAATTCCTCCTACAAGTGAGACCGGCGTTGATTTTAGAACGCAGGCACCCACTCATATCATGAAACTGATGGAGTGTCAATCAAGGGCCATAAGTCTGGTAAAATTTAATTAGCTTATAATGCGCCAAATCACAGCAAAAGCCGTCTCAAGGCGCCAAACGGGATTTTATCAAACAGTGTGTTCTACTGGCTCGCCACAAGGGTGTGTGCTCTCACCTCTGTTATTTATTCTCTATACCAGTATGTGTCAGAGCACTTTTAAAAACAGGTTCATTTTAAAATACGCGGATGATACAGTGATTGTCAGTCTGCTGCGGGATAATGAGAGTAGCCACGGTCCTGTAGTTGACCATTTTATTAAATGGTGTGAGGACTCATATCTTCAGATTAATATATCTAAAACTAAAGATATGGTCATTGATTTTAGGAAGAATGGTAGCACACCTGGCAACACAATGAATGGTCAACCAGTTGGAATTGTGAAAACTTATAAATACCTTGGGACTATTATTGATGATTCGCTGAAGTTTGAGGCAAACTGTGAGGCGGTGTGTAGGAAGGGACATCAGCGCTTGTTCTGTCTCAGGAAACTGTCGTATTTTCACATTGGCCGAACCATGTTAACACTATTTTACCGTGCTTTTATTGAATCTGTTTTAGCTTTTTCTTTGGTGGCATGATTTGGCAGTTTGACATTGAAGGATAGGAACAGACTGAGTCAGATCATTAAATGGTCCAGTCGGTTGATTGGTGAATCGCAGCTGAGTTTAGAGTCCCTGTACACTAAACAATTACAGCGGATAACCAACTGCATTATAGTTGATGACTCCCACCCCCTGGCTAATGAATTTCAGCTTCTACCTTCTGGCCATAGGTTTAGAGTCCCAAGGTGTAGAACAAAACGCTACAGGAGTAGTTTTGTCCCAGCAGCAATTGTGCAACTGAACACATCTTAGTAGGTTTGCATATGGTTATATTTAGATATTTATATACTTATTTATTTATTTGCCCTTTGCACACTAGTTTTAAGCTGACCATCTTTTTAGTGGATTTAAGGTTGTGAGTCCTTGGTGGTGTTTGTTAACTTGTTTTGTGTATGTTCTTTGTTAGTATTTTTAGTGTTTTTTATTGTTGTTGTTGTGTTGACTAACATGGACGCCTTTTTTCTGTTTTCTGTTTGCTGCAAGCCAAATCTACCTACGGGTACAAATAAAGTTACCTGAACCTGTACCTGAACCTGAAATGGGCCAAACTCAAACGATATGGTAATACGATACGAAATTCCTCCTAAAAATGTGAGGCGTTGATTTTACGCCAGTAGCATGCATAATAGGGGTGTATGCGTGATATCACGGGATCTGACCACCTCTGGGGACAGCTTGCCATTGCACAACAAAAACACAGCATCACTTCACATGAAAAAATGGTATACTGTTTTGTTTTTGGCTACAATCACCGAACAGTCACAGAAAGTGCATTTTTTTTTTAGTCCCCAGTGGAGAAGGAAAGACAAGGCAAATGGGAGTTGTTGTGTTGGTAAATGTTGGCCTACACTCTAAGGTTGCAACCGATCCGATCCGGTATCTGGATCAGCTTCCGATACCGATGTAATTCAAGTATCGGAAAATACCGATCCAACCCGCGACGTTTTCCGATACGTGAAGGAGTCACTGTGAATCCTCTCAACTGTTGTTTGCTCTCTGCTTTGTTTGATTCCGATCACAAGGAGGGTGGAGGAGGGGAGGTGGAGGTTTTTGAAGCCGAGCTGTTCGAGAGGGCTCTCCTCCGCAGCGCTCTAGCTGTGGGAAGCTGCAAATGTCCACCCGGCTCTTGGGTTAAAATTGTCTGTTCGTCAAGCATGGATTTTCTGAAAAATTAACTGTATTGTTGCTGAAAATTTAGCCACTTCAGCATCCCAAGGATGTGAAACGCCAGCTCAGATCGCAGCTGAGGAGGACAGCCAAACAGAGATTCTGTCCACTGAAAGGGAAAAAGTCTCCATTAAAATCCTGCGCGTGAGCGTCACTGATGATACATTTAGAAATTTACAGTTTTACAACTGAAAGGCTTAGTGTTTCCACAAAGTTCAAAGTTTGCACAGCACGAAAACAGCAAGAGAGAAACAGAGAGACAGAGGAAGAGAGAAAGCGAGTGAGAGAGAAAGAGAGACAGCAAACTAGAGAGAGAAAGAGAGCAAACAAGAGACAGAAAGTGAGGGAACGAGAGAACTCTATTTTTAATTTTTATTCTTCACACTTGTTTTGACAATGTAAACATGTTCCCATGTCAATAAAGCTCCACTGAAATTGAAAATTGAGAAGGAGAGACAGAGAGGGGGAATGAGAGAGAGTGAGAGACAGAGAGAGAGACAGACAGAGATAGGGAGGGAGCAAGACGGTCAGACAGAGAGTGCTGTCTTTTCTCTTTAAGTCTATAAAAATAAGGCTATAAAAGTCTATAAAAAAGTACTTAATTCTTTTACCAAAACAAAATCTAGGCTTTCATCTTAGATACATCTTCTGGTAAATTGTAGCTGAGCTTTCAGGTCTCCTTTTTAAGAAAATCCTCATATAAACGCAACAATAATGATAATATTAAAGCAAATAGAGCTCTGGTATCGGATAGGAAAAGTATCGGTATCAGCTGATATCCAAATTCAGGTATCGGGATCAGATCAGAAGTGAAAAATTTGTGGATCGGTGTATCTCAACTACACACCTAGACAGAATAGCTGCATTCTCTCACCTGCACAACTGCCTGGAAATGTTTTAGCTCTGGGTCATAAACAAACCACAACACATGTCTGTTTTACACTGCATCGTCAGTTTTTCTTTGCATTTTGACTTTGTCTGCTGTATAATTTGCCCAAAAACTAAGAGTGCCATGTTTCTGGTGGGGACATATGAGGGCTGCCCCCAGATGTATGATTATTGCGTCATATGTAGGGTTGGGTATCGAGAACCGGTTCTTTTCGGGTATCGTTAAGAAATGATTTGATCCACCGATATCAATAGTCTTTTTGCTTAATGATTCCCTTATTGGTCCTTCAGAGCAGTCGTTGTTTTTGAGGGCGTTTGTTGGGAAAATGATCATTCTTCTACGTTCAACTGTTTCTGCAGCGCGGCTCCATTTTGAAGCGTGAACCATGAAGCAATGCTTCAATCTGTTGGCTCGTTAGTTCTTTGATTCGCTACTCTTCAGAAGTGGCAAGTCCCTTTCTTAACCCCTCTCAAAGCCATTAAATATGTTAATTGTGAGTCACTTTTGTGTGGTTTAAAGTCACCAACTGGGACTCTTGTTTTGTTGCAGTCAAGAAACGAGAATAGTCCTCCATTCCATTCACACAGCTCCAAACGCTGCACCGCTCTCTGCCGAGACAGACTCCGGTCAGAATTAATAACTTCAAAGCGAATCGCCACTTTAAATAAAATGACACCTGTTTCCAAACGCTGTAATACAGACAAACTACAATCGACTAAAACGTTTTTCCTCCCAAAATGAGACGTCCTGCATTCTTTATGACTTACATGCCGACGTGCAGCACAACCGGCTGCAAGAGCTCAGCTCAGATTCATGCCAATAATGTCTGAAAGGAAATGGACAAAATCTTTTGGACTTTGGATAAAAACTGCAAGTTTTGTTTATTTGTATTTATGTCCAGAGATCAAGGATAAACCATGTAGAGTTTATTATGTCCAGAGTTTAAGGATCCAGTGACCAATTTCATATTTATTTACTTTAAAACTCAAATGTTGTTGACATAGAAGACCTGTAAAGCCTACTTTTAGTACAGAGAAAATTCACAAGAGGTATCGCTAAGGGAATCGAATCGATAAGCGGAATCAATAATGGTATCGATATCAATAATATCTTATCAATACCCATCCATAGTGGTATGCGCCATACTGGTATGCGCTTCATTTTGGCTTGTCAGTATCTCACAAATAAAAAGTGAAATTTCCCATCGGTGGGATATACAGGCTTAGAAGGGGCTTTAACCCTTTAGTGCCCACCCTCAAACGAGACTGCGCTGTCCAATTACACTTTTCTTTGGCAGCAGAGTCTGACAGCTTTCACATTCTTCACTGTAGTTAGTCTGCAGGTGGTGAAACAAGTTCACTGTTGTGCTGTTTAAAAACCCAACTGGTTTCCGACATATTTTCTAGAGGAACTAAATCTTCTTAAGTAAATTGCAAGGCTGGAGGTGTCCACATGTTGCCTTCTTTTTCCCTTGTTTTTTTTTTTCCCCCCTCAGTCACAGTAAGATCTAACCTGTGTTGTGGTGATGCTGGCTGAACATGAGAGATCATGTGACTGTGAATCTCAGCTCCACTGCAATATTGCCAGATACAACTAATGATTTCTAGTCCATAGGCTCTACAAAAACTGCTTTCAGCCCGCAAAATAAAATTAAAAACCACCCATTCTGGCAACATTGCTTTGCTACAACCTGGGGCTTACATACTCAATGTGAAATTGCACATTGCTAAAACAACAAGCAAGTATCAGTTGCTGATAAATCCCATGTTCTAAACTACATGCCTGTGCACATACGTGGTTATTTGCTTTCAAAAACACCCAAAATTGGCCATATAAGGGCGACAAAACACGTTTGTTGCTTGTGTTCCTCACCAAAACAACAGAACAAGAAAACAAAGACAATAAACATTTGTAAAACAGATCAGGTTTTACAAATGTTTATTGTTATTGTAAAACAGATCAAGGTGCTTGTCTCCCATGACCAGTACAAAATCAAGGGCCGCCTTGATTTTGTACTGGTCATGGGAGACAAGCACAAGACGTCACCCGGAATGGCGGAGCCGGGGCCCCACCCTGGAGCCAGGCCTGGGGTTGGGGCTTGCGCCGGGCTCAGCCCGAAAGAGCGACGTGGGCCCGCCTTCCTGTGGGTTCACCACCCGCAGAGGGGGCCATGGGGGTCTGGTGGAGAGAGCATTGGGTGGCAGTCGAGAGCGGGTGGCCCGGCGGCCCGGTCCGCGCTCACAGCCCCTGGCTGTTGGGACGTGGAACGTCACCTCGCTGGGGAGGAAGGAGACTGAGCTTGTGCGGGAGGTTGATAGATACCGACTAGAGATAGTTGGGCTCACTTCCATGCACAGCTTGGGCTCTGGTACTGGAGAGGGACTGGGCGCTCCACTTTTCTGGCGTAGCCCACAGGGAGAGGCGGAGAGCTGGAGTAGCATTGCTTATCGCTTCCCAGCTCAGTCGCCATGTGTTGGAGTTCACCCCGGTGAACGAGAGGGCCGCATCCCTATGCCTTTGGGTCGGGGACAGGTCTCTCACTGTTGTCTCGGCCTACGGGCCGAGTGGCAGTGCAGAGTACCTGACCTCCTTGAAGTCCCTGGGAAGGGTACTAGATAATGCTCTGACTGGGGACTCCATTGTTCTCCTGGGAGATTTCAACGCCCACGTGGGCGGCGACAATGAGACCTGGAGGGCGGTGATCGGGAAGCACGGCCTCCTCAATCTGAACCCGAGTGGTGTTCAGTTGTTGGACTTCTGTGCTAGTCACAGTTTGTCCATCACGAACACCATGTTCGAGCACAAGCATGTCCATAAGTGCACGTGGCACCAGGACACCCTGAGCCGGAGGTCGATCATCGACTTTATACTTGTATCATCTGACCTAGATGTGTACCCACACCACTGACTTCATGAATGAAACTCGGGCAATAAAGGATAATTGTGTAAATATATATATATATATATTGTAATGGTTTTAGGAGCCGCGCTGCGCTGAACAGCAGCAGCAGGACGCCTTCAGCTCAGCAGCTTGAACAGCGTGTAACTTTCAACACTAATATTTGGGAATGTGTGTGTGTCAGAGTCAGTTTAATACTTTCCTGAGATAATTTAATGTAAATTAATTTTACTGGCTCAATATCCAGGTCAAAATGGCATTTTAACACGTATTTTGCCAGCATTTTTCTGAGTGTGTTCAGTCGCGAATCTTCATTGAAAATGCATTAACATCCAGAAACTTATCAATATTTTGCCAGGTTAGGAGAGGTCATATCGCTGTCCATGAAGGGACATTTTCATTTAGTGTGCAGCTTTGGGAATGCAGACTCTAGTACTATATATATATATATATATATATATATATATATATATAAAACCTCTTTGGTGTGCGGTCATAGCTGTGTATATACTTACACACATTTCTAAGTACAACCTCACTTCCAATGAATGTTGGGACGTTGTGTAAAATGTAAATAAAAACAGAATACAATGATGTGCAAATCATGCTTGAACTCTCATGCGCATGCGTGAGTTTTTTCACGCGTGTCGGTGACATCATTTCCCTGTGGGCAGGCCTTGAGTGAGATGTGGTCCCGCCCTCGGCTGAATTCCTTTGTTTCACACGCTGCTCGAGACGGCGCGCGTTGCTTTATCAAAATTTTTTCTGGACCTGTGAGGAATATCCGAGTGGACACTATTCGAGAAATTAAGCTGGTTTTCGGTGAAAAGTTTAACGGCTAATGAGAGATTATGGGGTGTTTCTGTCGGTGTAAGGACTTCCCACGGAGCGGGACGTCGTGCAGCGCTTCCAGGTGCCGTCGTCGGCCTGTTTCGACCTGAAAACATCCTAATTTAAGGCTTAATTCACCCAGGACGTCGTGAGAGAACAGAGAAGATTCAGAAGAGGCCGGCATGAGGACTGTATGCGGACATTCCACTGTTTAAGGACATTTTTTAATGAAAGACCTGCGCGCAAATTCGCCGAGTCGTTTCTGTGACGACTCGGCAAATCTGTGTGCGCCGCGACAGGAAAAACACCTCCGTGTTGAAAACCATTTGTAAAATTCAGGCGGCTTTTGATGGCTTTCAACAAGTGAGTAACTGAGAAATTGTTTAACAGCTTGGGCATGTTCCAACTTGCCCGTTAAGGTTTCCAACGGAGGTGTTTTTCCTGTCGCGACCCCCCGCGGTCGGGTCCGGCCCGACATGCGACTCTGCCCGCACGTTCTTTCATTACAAAATGTCCGTTAACAATGGAAGGTCCGAATAAACTCCTCATGCCGACTTCTTCTGAAAGTTCTCTGTTCTCTGATGACTTACTGGCTTAACAGAGCCTGAAATGTAGAAGTTTTCAACTTGAAACGGCGAGACGCTGCCGCCTCGAAGCACAGATCGCCGTCAGGCACTGTGGGCCATCATTACGGCGACACTACCAGACCAAAATCTCTCATCAGCCGTTAAAATTTTTACCGAAAACCAGCTGAATTTATCTAATGGTGTCCACTCAGTTGTGCCTTACAGTTTTGAAAAAATTTTGATCAAACAAAGCAGCAGTCTCTGAGCCATTCCTAAACAATGAAGAGAAAAAAAAAAAAAAAAAAAAAAAAAAAAAATCGACGAGAGGGTGGGCCACTCCTCACTCAAAGACTGCCCACAGGCGAATGACGTAACTGACAGGCGTGAAAAAACTCTTGCATGCCCACGACGGTTCAAGCATGTCTGATGTAATCACACGTGATTCAAATCCATATGGTTTTTGAAAAAAATGATAAGGTCGGATACTTTTCTAATAGACCTCGTACACTACAAAGACAAGATATTTAATGTTCAAACTGATAAATTTTATTGTTTTTGTGCAAATATTTGCTCATTTTGAAATGGATGCTTGCAACACGTTTCAAAAAAGCTGGGACAGTGGTATGTTTACCACTGTTACATCACATTATTGCACCTTACTGTATATTTTTGTTTTCAGCACCTTATTAAACTTTCCAGCACTTATTTCTGTGTTGCACCAGTTATTTTTCTCTTTTATTAAATATCTAGTCTTTGTGGTGTATTAAATTGAATATAGGTTGAAGAGGATTTGCAAATCATTTTATTCCGGTTTTTATTTACATTTCACACAACGTCCCAACATCATTGGAATTGGGGTTGTAAGAGTACAAGTTAAGTTCCACACTTCACGTAGAAATCTTGGGAAGCACAGATTAAGCACAAATCTGTGAAATTTGTGAATGCTTCTGAGAAAAGTTCATTCAGTTACACTTTAAATAACTCAATGGTCCAGGAATACCACTCTACTCCAAAGTCATAAAAAAAAATCCTTGTATGCAAAGGGAAAATTGCTACATGACACACAAATTCCACATCAACTCAAGTAATAAAAAAGTACTCTGCAGTACAGCAATGGGTCCAGCTCAGTGTTCATGATGTGACGTTGCAGATTTCACAGGTTACTACTCTAGTTGTTTTCAATATTTCAATGAGAGTGACAGTTTATTCGCCCTGGTTTTGTTGAGAATGCGTTCTACTGGGCAGCATGGTGGTTTTGCGGTTAGTGCTTTTATCTCACAGAAAGTTGTGGGATCACTTCACACCAGACCCTGTCTGGGTAGAGTTTGCATGTTCTCCCCATGTTTGAGTGGGTTCCCTCCGGGTGTCCGGCTTCTTCCTACTTCCAAAGGCATGCAGGTTAGGTGAACTGGAAACTGCAAAATGACCGTAGGTATGAGTGCAAGTGTGAAGGCATCTGTCTACATGTGCCCTGCAACAGACAGACAACCTGCCCAGGGTGCACCCAGCCTTTTACCCTATGAATGCTTGGACAGGGTCCAGCCCCAATAATGAGACTCTTGACTGATGTAAGCATTACAGACAATGAATGTTTTCTCCCGCTAACACAAAATAAGTTATTTAACACACACACACACACACGCAATGATGAATAATACAAACAACAATGACATGCCCGTATCATGTTCTTCTTGGTACTGAAAGTAACGAATCACTTGGATCCAGTCAAACTGAATTGTTGTTATGGCAGTCATGCCATAGCTCATGTAGTATTACCAACCGTACAGAAAGGTGGGGTTACTAGACAGCCTGTGTTTTGCTAAGCAGAATCAGTTCTTGTAAATTTGCAGCAGAGCTCTCAAGGGATGCTGCAAACCTCTGTCCAGACAACAACAGATGGGAAAAGCCCCAGTTAGCCTCAAAGGAAGGCACCGTTAAGAAAAAAAAAAAAAAAAAAAACTCGTGCACTGCTGCTCACCTATCCTCCTGCTGCCGCATCTCTCACATCCCCTCCTCTCTCCTGCTGACCAGCTAAATATTTTATTGACAAGCCAAAAAAATTTAAAATGTGGGGGCAGGTGTTAGTGAGACAAACAAAACTACAAGACCCAAGAAAAAAGGTTCTTTTTAGAGCCAGCACTTTTTTTTTTTTATTGAGGATTTGTTTTTTATCATCATAATTAGTAGTAGCATTTATGGAAGACACACAGAATTCTTAATATCACAGTGGATACAATACATTTTAATTTGTTCTCAAGTACACCCAGTCACTGACATGCATTTGATTGGTCACTTGTAGTGTTCTCTCTCTCTCTCTCTCTCTCTCGTATGTGCAGCATGCTGCTCGGTTCAGAACTGGATGAACGACCTTGAGCAGGCACGCAGGGCTGTGTTGCTATGGCAACGAAGCCTCATGCAACCGGTAACAGCTGGATGCAACAGCACTCCCTGAATTTTAGCGAAAGTCTCCACATTAATAAAATGACTATGTCTCCTCCCCTCCTTCTCTCTCTCTCTCTCTCTCACTCACACACACACACACACACGAAAAGCTGGATACACAAAGACGGCGTGTTTGATATTAAAATTAACACATATTGTCTCTGTCTGCAATTAATTACCATTTCCTTTATGGATAACTCAGTTATCTGTTATTTAGTAGAATAGTTCAATACATAAATATAGAAAATGAGAAAAAAAATTCCAAGTGCAAATAATGGTAATCTTTAAAATGTCTTAGGAGTGCAAAAGCAAATGCTTTTAAAAGCTATTAGCTTTACAGTGATCTAAAAGAAAAAAGAAGGTAATCCTCAAACGTGAGAAATTTAGACCTAAGAGTCTTTGCATTTATCTAGAGTGGAGAAAAAAAACTCCATCATAATTAAAACAAATAAATTCTGGTTACTAATTGCTTCCTTGCTAACTTTTATTTCTAAAATTGAAGAGTTATTTAGCTTTAAGTGGTAAAAGTGTGATGTAGTATTTCTTTAACATTACAACTGAAAAGGTGGTTGAAGTGAAGAAGAGAATAAGAAGGGGGGAAAATTAAGAACAGACTGGAAGCAACAAAACAAAAAAGAATCCAGAGACACAGCAATGACCACTTGACATTCATCTCACAGAAAATAAATAAATAAATAAATAATAAATAAATAAAAGAGCAGAGGACATGAGCTGCACTGAAGCATTCTGGGGAAACGATTGTCCTTTCCTCTCTGGTTCTCATCAGGGCATCCATCCACATCATATCCCAAGCCTCTGAGTTTGAATTCGGGCTCTAAATAAGAGCAATGTACCTTCATTTACTTTGTTTCATAAAGAAACATTTTAAAAACTTCCAAGAGAATTTTTTTTCCTGATGACAATAAACAGAACAGAGATTTTGATTTTAAGCCTGTTGTACACCATGTGGGCTGCAGTGTGTGTGTGTGTGTGTGTGTGTGTGTGTCAGCTGCAGAGAATCTTGATTTTCTGTTCGGCACCCATGCTACCATGTTACAGCTTCCGCACTGCATGCTTGGAGTTGTAGTTTTCCAAAATGTTCGCTGTCCACATCTGAATGAGCATAAACAAAAGCCACAGCACAAACGGGTTAAACTAGAGATCTGTGAGCAACTTCATAAAGTGATACCCCTGCTTTGCCATACTAGTTGCTTGTATGTATTAACGTATATGGGTGAGAATTAGGGATGTACTGATACCACTTTTCCCCTGACTGAGTACAAGTACTTACATTTGAGTACTCGTCGATTCCAAGTACCAATACGAATACTTAATGATGCCATTACAGTTTCATGATGACTTTCAAAATGTTTTATTCATCAGTTGTTCCTTACTTTTTGACTGTAACTGCTACCAATATCATTAGCTTTGTTTTTATTTACAAACTTAAATAATGTAACATCATTTTTTGACTACAACAAATTGTCCTTTGACATTAACCGTGTGTTTCTTAAACATGACACTGCCAGAGATCTCACTGAAATGAAACCTGTGGACTTCAGCACTACAAAAATATACAATACCAATAACTGAACTGAAATTGTCCATCAGTAACTTTACTTATATCTGTGAGCATCAGTGTTGCCAGTTACTTTGAAAAAGTAATCCAATTACTGATTACTCCTTGAAAAAGTAACTTAGTTACTTTACTGATTACTCAATTTTAAAAGTAACTAAGTTAGATTACTAGTTACTTTATTAGTTATTGTCAGAAGCTGCTGACAACACCCCTTCCAGCCACCTCAACATGAAAATCATAACCAGTTTTGCCAATATAGACTTTATAGTCACCCTATCTTGACTTCAATGAACATAAATACTTGTTTTATAAAAAATAAAATACACATCTTTCTTGACCTCATATTTAAATGTTGACAGCACTGTAACAGTAAAACTTACAATTTATAATCTACATTGTCTGTAAATGTAACTATTAAATTCTTTCCAACATTTTTCTAACATTTAACTCCTCTCTCAACATTTTAATTGTTAAAATTATTTTTTATAGTATTAGTCGTAAGAAAAATTGTCTTCAAAAGTGAACCTTTAATCTAAGGGTGTGGAGGGGAAGGACACCCCCCCCCCAATATGGATTTGCCCCTGGTTTGCCGCTTGTGCAGGACAAATTGACAACGTATTTATGGAAAAAATATGTTTACCATTTTTTTTTTTACTTCATGTTATCCTCAGAACGAGACTTTATCGTCCGAATCGTGATTCTTACTTATTAAGATTTTGAATCGATCCAAAATGTTCAAGAATCGATTTTTAAAAAGCAATTTTTAAACATTTTCTTGCTTACTCGCTGCATGTACTGTTTGTCAGGCAACGGCCCCCGTACTGAGCTGCAGCTTACCATGGCGGGCGAAGAGCTAATTCAGCCAGCACTGCCTTTGCTGAAGGCAAATGTTTGGGCGCATTTTGGATTTTATTATTTGCTGCGTAAGAAGGAGCTTGACATGACTTATGCAGTGTGCAAAATCTGCAAAATGAAAGTCAAGTACTTCGGAAACACTTCAAATCCTCAAGACCACATGCTATGGCATCACCCGGAGCTAAAAGAAGCAGAGGTCTCTGCCGACTACTGACCAGCACACACTCCATCACTTCACTAAACTGCCAGCCAACTCTGAACGAGCAAAGCGGATAAGTAAATTTACATCTTTAGAATCACTTGATTAACCTTGTAAAGCTGCATTTTCTTAAACATAAACATTTTTTTAAGTACTATAACTATTTCTCAGAGCTCTTTCAATCGAAAATCGATTCTGAATCGAATTGTCACCCCTCATCATCATAATCGTATAAACCAGATACTCACATTCACTGGACAAAAGCAAAAGTCCCAATGCTTTTGTATGGTTTTCCATGTAATAAACACCTTATATACTGGATTTTTGATCACATCAGACAAAAAAGCCCTGCCCCATCGCAATGTATTCCCATTAAAAACTCCTTGCATGTACCGGACAGAGTAGTCTGGGCATGCCCAGTCACAACAGAGCTACGAAATGTAATTCAGCACTGACAGTTGCTGATTTGTGGAAAGTGGGTACCATATTTCCTTGATTAAAAGCCGGGGTGTTTATTTTTTCAAACTGTGCTCAGACCCGGCACCTAAATGAGGCAGGGCGTAATTCAAGGCTGAGGATTATTAACAAAACACTCATAAACACTCACTGCACTATTGCTTTAAATTTCAGACATATTCCTGGGTGTGACGAACCAAAGACAAGTGCTTTAGACCACAGCCCTCTGCGTGGCCATGAACCCTGTCCAGAGTCTGACACACATCTGCTAAATGACAGAGACCACAAGGGCTGTGACTGGACACTTTTACGTTTTCACTCCTTCCTTTTCCGTCAAATTTTAATACGTTTTGCAGTGCACACGCCAATTACATTTTGATGATGGGTTAAATATGTTTGGCAGAAAAGTCTGCAAATATGATCAACTTTACAGCAGAGTCAGAAAAAGATGCTCAAATGACCCGCAATTCATGGAGGGAATTTGCACGTACCATAGGTTTCGAGGTTTATGATTGTATAAAGAAGTAGACCTTGTTGAGGGACAAAATAATCCATAAAAAGCTGCCGTTAATGCAGCAAATTGCATAAGACGCGGCGAAGAACTTTAAAAGGGTCACGCGCACGTCAAAGTCATTGCATGGCCACGGGATATAGGGTTGCAGAAGCATAAATCAGGCTTTAGGATTTTAAGGTACCACTCCGCAGCAGACTTAAGGCACCTTGACACTTGCACAAATCTGATCCCTGCACTTGCATGCAATCGGGCGTGCCAGTGAGTAAACTCGCCGTAAACTGTTGTAAACTGTGTGTGAACTACGTGCAGCTGTATGTCAATGTGCAAAGAAAATTTTGAAATGTTCAAAACTTCTGGCATGCTTTAATTTCATAAACTAGTTGTGAACATTGCACACCCTATTCGAAAACACTGCATGTCATTGCACACAGGGCATCCGATCGATTATGATGAGATGTAACATCTATAATAAATATAATTTTACAGATACATTTTCTAACTCATGAGAACGAATGAAAATGCAACTGTTTTACCAACCCATTACAATATATATTATAATTACATTTGAGACAAGATTCCAAATGCTTTCTCCACCACACAGTGTGCACGAGACAACCTGTAGTTGTAGATAGTTTCTCTGTGATTCTGGGAGCAATGAGAGAATGGTTTCATTAGCGAAGCTCTGAAAGCAAATGCGTCATTGGCTATGACATTATTATTTTATATAGTGTGGCATTAAGTGGGACAAAGCGTGGCGTCAAGATGGACAAAGCAGGACGCTTTGGCAAGAGGAATTACGTGCCAGTGTGGAGATCAAGTGTCAAGGTGCCTTTAGAAAAAGAGTGACTGGACCAAATGTAATCTTTTTAATGCACATAATGCCCACAGCTTATTTAAAGGAGGCATTTATTTTCTTTAGATGAAGTTTTGACCCAGCCATTAAATGAGGCAGGCCCCTATTCAAGTTCAGGCAAACACCTAGAAACCTAGAAAATACATAAACCTAATTGGTGCTGGGGTTTCTGTTACATACATATAATGGATTTTGTCTGTTTTATACATGGAGCGGATTTTGCCCGTTTTATACATATAGCTAGCGGATTTCGATTATAATGGACAAAATTTGCTGGTCCGCCTGAATCCATTATATGCGAGTTCTACTGTAATCTTGAATATAGAAGAACATGGTTCAAACTGAAAAGTTACATAAATGTTTCAAAAGGTCACAGAGTCCCATGCACATCCCCTCTGTTTTAATGTCAAATGAAATCAAAACCTTTTAATAAATATAAATTTGTTATTTGAGCCTCATAAATCAGACTTGCATGATGTGTGAACAGGGATCAACATGTGACCAACAGTCTGATATAAAATGCTAAAGGTTAAAATTTGCATTAATCCAACATCACTCACAGTCAATTTAAATGCTACAAAAACCAAACTTAAAAAACAAAAAGAAAAACCTTCAAATGAATCACTTTCATATGTGGTCTATTTGTCAGATTACTGTATCAGTGTCCTCAAAATAACTGCTTGCTTCCATCTAAGAACTTCTCCTTTAATTCAATTTTCAAGGATCCTTGAATGAAATGTTTCATTTCATACTTGTGTTGATTTCATAAAACCAATAAAAATGCAAATCAGAGACCATTTATTTATACTTTTAGTCAATGTCTCCATTCTTAATAACAGTTTAGTGTGTCACTTAAATGGGCTGTGCTGGTACATCATTGATAACTGAGAAATGACTGAGCTCCCCACTGGATTTTTTTTTAAATGTTTTTCTCTTTCTCCTTCATTATCCTTTCACGCTCCATTCTTAATAAAATAGAGAGTGAGGTTTTACTGCCATCAGGATGATACTGGTCCATTGTTCAGTTTTAGAAGAGTTTTGTCAAAATGAATAAGTAAAAGCCTAGAGCACTTTAACAAATGCAATGGGGAAAAACCACTTCCAAGAACTGATGCTTAGAATCTATGCACAAAAATATTTCACAGTGCACCTATATTTACACAAAAGACTAGAATAATAAAAATGTTAAAAATGTTATTTAAAAATCTAAGTCACAAATTAAACACACAACTCAAACAAAGCGAGAAATGCATTCTAAAACTGAGAATGTTTTTTAGCATACTGCAAAACAAAAGGGTTTGTTTTCCTAAAATGTTAGCAGTAGATAACAGTAGATAGTAGTAGATAGTAAATAACTAGGCTATTTTCACACAAGTGTGTCAGTATTGGTAAAGAAGATTTTGCAAAAATATGTAATTTTTTTCTACATCTTGGATGTAAAGAATTTTTTAGGTATTTTCTTTACCATTATTGCATTATTCTATTGCTTTTCTAATGAAATCCTTGTCTAGCTCTGTTGTTAGTGGGCTAATACATGTAACATGCTTCTTGAGCAAGTTCCTAATATGATGACTAAATAGTTTATATTATGCAAGATATCATTACATTATCAAGGTCATCTTTACCTTCATGTCCAAAAAATAGTAGAAAAGACAAAAACTGATAACAACAAAGGCATTCTAAATGGCAGAGTACCAACTTTATGTAGATACAGTGCACACATGTAAGCGGTTTCTGAAACCTTGATTGACAAAGAGAAAATGACCTAGTCAAGTGTTTCAGAAGATTCTATACTGATTTACTGAACTAACGGTCAAGACTCATAGTATGTGCGCCTTTTGAAATTGCACAACTTACCAGCTCAAAAGAAGAGCTCTACAACAATGGCCTCTCACGTATGAGCGCAACACGTGGCAGAGATCACCTTTGCCCTTACTCTGAGAGAGCCAGCTTGAGGACAGCCTGCAGACTAGTTGATAAATTGGTTGATCATCTGAAGGCATAATGGTAAAGACAACCGAATGAAATTAAATTTGCCACACATGGAATTGCTTGGTAAAGATTCCTGTATCAATATTCCATGATGAAAGTTGACATACTTGTGGCTAACTAGATTATGTACCAAACTTTTGAGGGTACATTCATTCATTCATCTTCTACCGCTTAGTCCAATTAAGGGTCGCGGGGGCTGGAGCCTAACCAAGCAGTCATAGAGCACAAGGTGGGGTACACCCAGGACAGGACGCCAGTCTGTCGCAGGGCCAGAAATAGACAAACACACACAGACACACCCACACACACACACCTACGGACAATTTTTAAAGATTCCAATCCACCTAACCCGCACATCTTTGGATGTGGGAGGAAACCGGAGCACCCGGAGGAAACCCACGCAAACACGGGGAGAACATGCAAACTCCACACAGAAAGGCCACGGGAATTGAACCCACAACCTTCTGCTTTTGAATGTACAATGATCTTCAATTAGGCCTTGTTCAGACTGGAATTTGCAATCTAGTTCCAGACAGATTCAATCCAGATTGCTTTCTAGCCGAATAGCGTTCAGACTTGTGCCTTTCAAATCTGGCTTATCCTAGACGCATCCAAACTCAATCTGCCTCAAGCCAAATTCCAGCCATGTGTGCATGTGTATTGAGTGTTTCTGTATGCCAAAGCAATAAGAGCAATCAATTCTGCTGTTTTTGTTCTTTTCTGATGATGACATCTGAAAAAGCGGGGGGGGGGTTGTTTACTTTAGGGGCCATTACACAGGACAGTGGCAGTTGTATGTCTATTGCATGGCTTAAAAGGCACCCAATCCGCAGAAGGGATGCAAAAACACCTGTGTAACCACTTCAGCCGCCCTTGTGTGTCGTTATTGTCTCCCGTGGAGTTAGTGTGCTACAGATGACATCACATAGAGATCTGCTACTTACTTGACATATATGCTGGAGTTTTCATTGGTTTGCTGTCATATTTATTCATTGTTCATGCACACTCCGAGAGAGAAAGAGAGTGGACAAAATGAGCCAAATATTAAATGGTTAATTTTTCTCACTCTTCAGTCTGGATTTATTTTGTGTGTGTTTGCATTTCTCTGTCATTCACATGGGCAGCATCAGCTAAATCTGCAGAAAAATTACATTATTGGATAATTAACACTGTTCACTGGACTTTTTTTATGGCTGGAAAACAACTGAACCAAAATAATAACAGATTAAAAAAAACATTGCAGGGACTGAACAAAAAGTCACAAGACTGTTATCCTGTTCAGAAAACGTACGTTGTCCTCCTCCATCCGGCACTCCACACGGAGCTCTGTGAGACAAACTCTGGATTATACAATTCAATGGAAAAAAAGGACAAAACTGTGGTGAGCCCACAATGAACTTAATGTACCTACATATATATTAAAACATTCCATGCGAGGCATTTTCATGCAGGTGCTCTCATGCACACAGTAATGTGAGGAACACAAAATTCCAATGGAATGCAAAAAGGATTCATTTAGCTGATTTTGTCTTCCATGGTGACAGGTTTTTAGTTAGTTAATGCTCCAGGTTGTCATAATACCAGAAATTGGGGTGCCGATTACTTGTCTGACATGATGCTCGTTTTCGGTGACAGCCAAGCTGCATGTCCACTTGTGCTGAATTGATACCAGAGCTTTCAGAAGCCCAGACTGAACCACCAGCCGCAGGAAAAGTATAAAACAAATCTCTATGCCTGATCTCCGCTCAGATTTGAACATGCACAAATCTTTCAGATGAACGTCATGGAAATCAGCGACAAAAAACTCATTTTGCACTTTATAACAGCATTTTATAAAATTAACTTAGGCCTACGGCTGTTCGGCAACATGCAATATTTTATGAGTCTGCACTTGGTTTTGAAGATGATTCAATTATAGCACCAATTGCTCCTTGTGCAGGGAGCAATGAAACATTAAGGGAATCCCCTGTGATGTCATGAAGAATCTCCAACAACAAAAACAAATATGGCTGCTATAAATAGCTTGGTGATTAATTGCATGTAGCTAGAAGACTGAAAAATTGACTTTTTCTGCAATGTAACTGCATTACTATAGCGTAACACTCCTCAGAGCAGCTGCATCCAGGTCTGATTTTTAGATGTTTTTTTTTTATTATTATATATCTACCATTGAGAAAAAAAAATTAAACATGTTTAAAATGTTTAAACATGTCTCCATCTTGAGTGATGAGCAAAATCAGGAAATGTTTTTATTATTATTGAAAGAGGGCTCCCTTCTATAATACCTAAAAACCTGTATGAAATTACATGAATCAAGCATTTGTGACCTTAGAACCCTGTCACACCATGACGATTTAGCCAGCATATGCCGACTGTATTAAAAATGCTGGCATACGCCTGATAAATCATGCACCTGTCGCACTTTGACAATTTATTTAGTGTATGCTGACAGTCCCGTTTCCACCGAGTGGTTTGGGTCGGTACTGCATGGGGTAGTGCAGTCAGAACAGTCAAATCTGGCTTGGTTTGTGTTTCTACTGCCAGCAGAACCCTTTAGTTTGGTAGGTGGAAAACTTAAATACTGACTAGCACATCATCCAGCACGCGTACGCTGTCATGTGGAGTGTCTGCTTCACATGGAGGCAAAACAGAGTAATTAAACATTTTATTTTATTTTTGTCTTGGTGGATCATGGGATTTATTTTCATCGTGTGTAGAACGCTGATGAGTCAACTGATGTCTGTGGTAAACGCTGCCGTGAATGACTGAAGTGCTGTGACTCTTTCAACTTTTAAGCGCCAGTCGCGGTCTGATCGGTCCTCTCATCTGAATGATCAGACAGGGAACCGATCCTGTCTGATCAGTCAGACAGGATCTGGTTTTATGTGGATAAATTTTCATCAGTTTGTGTTGATGAATCCAACTGAAACAAACAGGTAAGACTAAGACTTTGTATTTATTCCGTGTGTGAATGGTTTTAATATTTGAAACAGTCTGTTTGCATGAGGATTGCAGCTTTCAGCCAATCAATGGACAGCATTAATGGACGTATTTCGACTTATGAGTAAATTAATAGTGTGTGTCAACAATCACATAACTTACAACTTATGCCTCGCATGTGTAGGACGTATGAGTCATACGCTGTCATATGTCAAAAATAATGTGCATGCCCAAACTTTTTCGAGGTACTCATCGTATTGCGATGTATATCGGCGTGCTTCAACGTGTTCCTAACTTATAAAAAACTTACCCATAACTTATTAGACGTACGCCCGCATATGACCGTTTTTTTTTAATACGGTCTGCTGCATACATTGGCTAAATCGTCAAGGTGTGACAGGGGTGTTACAAATAAATAAATAGAGCCTTTGGTCAATATTTCCTGTTGTATTTTGTAGTTATTTCATGACATATCACTTTGTCGTTTCATGAGAGAATATTATTTGATACTGCTCTGTGGTACTGCCCACATGTCAACAATGAAGTCTGCACTGAAGAAGTGAAATGACTGTGCAGTGAAACCAGCTTTTCTTGGTTTCTTCCTGACTTGTAAAAGCATATCAGCTTCCTGTACAGCCACAAGACTCAAGAGCTGACTCCAAAACACACGGACGTCATTCTCTCAGACACTACTGCTGCTAATATAAACAGCAGAACATTGAACAAAGAACAAACAAAGGCTGCTAAAGTTCTATTAATAGAAATACAAATCATTTCAGCAGTGTTTGGGGATGTATTTAAGAGAGACAGAAAAAGCATCAGAGAGAGAGAGAGCAAGAGATAGAGAAAGACCACTAAAAATAATAAGGGATTATGATCAACTCGAACACTTCAGGACTGATTGCATTAGATAAAACTAGAACTCCAAAATGCTGTGAAAGTTTTCATTGATAATTAAGTGCAGAGTGACACTTTAAACCTTGAAATGGAGCTAACTTTTTCTCTCTCTTTTAAAAACAGGATGTGGTTTCAATATTTGGTTTCAAACTGTTGGCTATACAATTAAAAGAGCTCATTTGGGTGTCAAAGCTTAAGTCAATACATAAATCACCAGTCTATATTCAATTCATCTGCAGTAGAGCAACAACAGAACAGGTGTCAGTACCGTAAAATTAAATTGACATTTTAATTCCTCAATTCAATATTAAATGAACAAGCAATCAAATGCTGCTCATTTGCGCTCATGGCTAAATTATACACTCAACAAAAATATAAACACAACACTTTTGGTTTTGCTCCCATTTTGTATGAGATGAACTCAAAGATCTAAAACTTTTTCCACATACACAATATCACCATTTCCCTCAAATATATATAGATAATCCATCCCACCTCACAGGTGGATTATCTCAGCAAAGTGCTCACTATCACAGATTTAGACTGGTTTGTGAACAATATTTGAGGGAAATGGTGATATTGTGTATGTGGAAAAAGTTTTAGATCTTTGAGTTCATCTCATACAAAATGGGAGCAAAACCAAAAGTGTTGGGTTTATATTTTTGTTGAGAGTATATATATATATATATATATATATATATATATATATATATATATATTTCTACGACACAACACGCACTCTGATTGGCTGATTTCCAGTTTGTTTTCCGATATCAGACAGTTACCATGACAACCAGTTCGGATCAAGTATCACATTTGTTACAAAACAGAAACCAAAAAACACTTTTAGAAAAACCAAGTCAGACACGAACATCAATCAATCAATTTTTTTATATAGCGCCAAATCACAACAAACAGTTGCCCCAAGGCGCTTTATATTGTAAGGCAAGGCCATACAATAATTATGTAAAACCCCAACGGTCAAAACAACCCCCTGTGAGCAAGCACTTGGCTACAGTGGGAAGGAAAAACTCCCTTTTAACAGGAAGAAACCTCCAGCAGAACCAGGCTCAGGGAGGGGCAGTCTTCTGCTGGGACTGGTTGGGGCTGAGGGAGAGAACCAGGAAAAAGACATGCTGTGGAGGGGAGCAGAGATCGATCACTAATGATTAAATGCAGAGTGGTGCATACAGAGCAAAAAGAGAAAGAAACAGTGCATCATGGGAACCCCCCAGCAGTCTACGTCTATAGCAGCATAACTAAGGGATGGTTCAGGGTCACCTGATCCAGCCCCAACTATAAGCTTTAGCAAAAGGAAAGTTTTAAGCCTAATCTTAAAAGTAGAGAGGGTGTCTGTCTCCCTGATCTGAATTGGGAGCTGGTTCCACAGGAGAGGAGCCTGAAAGCTGAAGGCTCTGCCTCCCATTCTACTCTTACAAACCCTAGGAACTACAAGTAAGCCTGCAGTCTGAGAGCGAAGCGCTCTATTGGGGTGATATGGTACTACGAGGTCCCTAAGATAAGATGGGACCTGATTATTCAAAACCTTATAAGTAAGAAGAAGAATTTTAAATTCTATTCTAGAATTAACAGGAAGCCAATGAAGAGAGGCCAATATGGGTGAGATATGCTCTCTCCTTCTAGTCCCCGTCAGTACTCTAGCTGCAGCATTTGAATTAACTGAAGGCTTTTTAGGGAACTTTTAGGACAACCTGATAATAATGAATTACAATAGTCCAGCCTAGAGGAAATAAATGCATGAATTAGTTTTTCAGCATCACTCTGAGACAAGACCTTTCTGATTTTAGAGATATTGCGTAAATGCAAAAAAGCAGTCCTACATATTTGTTTAATATGCGCTTTGAATGACATATCCTGATCAAAAATGACTCCAAGATTTCTCACAGTATTACTAGAGGTCAGGGTAATGCCATCCAGAGTAAGGATCTGGTTAGACACCATGTTTCTAAGATTTGTGGGGCCAAGTACAATAACTTCAGTTTTATCTGAGTTTAAAAGCAGGAAATTAGAGGTCATCCATGTCTTTATGTCTGTAAGACAATCCTGCAGTTTAGCTAATTGGTGTGTGTCCTCTGGCTTCATGGATAGATAAAGCTGGGTATCATCTGCGTAACAATGAAAATTTAAGCAATACCGTCTAATAATACTGCCTAAGGGAAGCATGTATAAAGTGAATAAAATTGGTCCTAGCACAGAACCTTGTGGAACTCCATAATTAACCTTAGTCTGTGAAGAAGATTCCTCATTTACATGAACAAATTGTAATCTATTAGACAAATATGATTCAAACCACCGCAGCGCAGTGCCTTTAATACCTATGGCATGCTCTAATCTCTGTAATAAAATTTTATGGTCAACAGTATCAAAAGCAGCACTGAGGTCTAACAGAACAAGCACAGAGATGAGTCCACTGTCCGAGGCCATAAGAAGACCATTTGTAACCTTCACTAATGCTGTTTCTGTACTATGATGATTTCTAAAACCTGACTGAAACTCTTCAAATAGACCATTCCTCTGCAGATGATCAGTTAGCTGTTTTACAACTACCCTTTCAAGAATTTTTGAGAGAAAAGGAAGGTTGGAGATTGGCCTATAATTAGCTAAGATAGCTGGGTCAAGTGATGGCTTTTTAAGTAATGGTTTAATTACTGCCACCTTAAAAGCCTGTGGTACATAGCCAACTAACAAAGACAGATTGATCATATTTAAGATCGAAGCATTAAATAATGGTAGGGCTTCCTTGAGCAGCCTGGTAGGAATGGGGTCTAATAAACATGTTGATGGTTTGGATGAAGTAACTAATGAAAATAACTCAGACAGAACAATCGGAGAGAAAGAGTCTAACCAAATACCGGCATCACTGAAAGCAGCCAAAGATAACGATACGTCTTTGGGATGGTTATGAGTAATTTTTTCTCTAATAGTTAAAATTTTGTTAGCAAAGAAAGTCATGAAGTCATTACTAGTTAAAGTTAATGGAATACTCAGCTCAATAGAGCTCTGACTCTTTGTCAGCCTGGCTACAGTGCTGAAAAGAAACCTGGGGTTGTTCTTATTTTCTTCAATTAGTGATGAGTAGAGAGATGTCCTAGCTTTACGGAGGGCTTTTTTATAGAGCAACAGACTCTTTTTCCAGGCTAAGTGAAGATCTTCTAAATTAGTGAGACGCCATTTCCTCTCCAACTTACGGGTTATCTGCTTTAAGCTACGAGTTTGTGAGTTATACCACGGAGTCAGACACTTCTGATTTAAAGCTCTCTTTTTCAGAGGAGCTACAGCATCCAAAGTTGTCTTCAATGAGGATGTAAAACTATTGACGAGATACTCTATCTCCCTTACAGAGCTTAGGTAGCTACTCTGCACTGTGTTGGTATATGGCATTAGAGAACATAAAGAAGGAATCATATCCTTAAACCTAGTTACAGCGCTTTCTGAAAGAACATACTGCATAATTATCTAAAAGTCATCGGAAAAAAAACACACAGATTGAAAGTTTACCAGCTAACTTGACCATCTTTTAAGTAAGTTCTTCATGGACGTAGGCCTGTTCTGCATAAAACCATCAGCAGCTTTCATATTTGGGCGATACCACAATTTTGCGTGTTTATATACATTATTATACAGTGGGGAAAATAAGTATTTGACCCCCTGTCAGTTTTGCAGGTTTTCCCACCTACAAAGAATGGACAGGTCTGTAATTTTTATCATAGGCACACTTCAACTGTGAGAGACAGAATCTAAAAAAAAGTCCAGAAAAATCACACTGTATGATTTTTAAATCATTAATTTGCATTTTATTGCATGAAATAACTATTTGACCCCCTAGAAAAACAGAGCTTAACAATTGGTACAGAAACATTTCTCTGCCATTACAGAGGTCAGATGTTTCCTGTAGTCTCTGACCAAGTTTTCACACAGTGCAACAGGGATTTTGGTCCACTCCTCCATACAGATATTCTCCAAATCTTTCAGGTTTGGAGTTTCAGCTCCCTCCAAAGATTTTCTATTGAGTTCAGGTCTGGAGACTGGCCAGGCCACTCCAGGTCCTTGAAATGCTTCTTACGGAGCCCCTCCTTAGTTGCCCTGGCTGTGTATTTGGGGTCATTGTCATGCTGGAAGACCCAGCCATGACCCATCTTCAATGCTCTTACTGAGGGAAGGAGGTTGTTTGCCAAAATTTCTTGGGGTTGTTCTCATCCCCTAAACACAGTAAGTGGAGCTGTTTCCAAAAAGCTCTATTCTGGTCTCATCTGACCACATGACCTTCTCCCATGCCTCCTCTGGATCATCCAGATGGTCAATGGGAACTTCAAACGGGCCTGGACATGTGCTGGACTGAGCAGGGGGACCTTGCTGCCCTGCAGGATTTTAAACCATGACAGCATCATGTATTACTAATGTAATGTTTGTGACTGTGGACCCAGCTCTCTTCAGGTCATTGACCAGGTCCTCCTGTGTAGTTCTGAGCGTTCTCAGAATCATCCTTACTCCACAAAGTGAGATCTTGCATGGAATCCCAGACCGAGGGAGATTGACAGTCATCTTGTGTTTCTTCCACTTTCTAATAAATAATCATAACAGTTGTTGTCTTCTACCAAGCTGCTTGCCTGTTGTCCTGTAGTCCATCCCAGCCTTGTGCAGGTCTACAGTTTTGTCCTTAGACAGCTCTTTGGTCTTGGCTACGGTGGACAGGTTGGAGTGTGATTGACTGAGTGTGTGAACAGGTGTCTTTTATACAGGTAACAAGTTCAAACAGGTGCAATTAATACAGGTAAAGAGTGCAGAATAAGAGGGCTTCTTAAAGAAAAATTAACAGGTCTGTGTGAGCCAGAATTCGTGCTGGTTGGTAGGTGTTCAAATACTTATTTGCAGCAGTAACATACAAATAAATTATTTAAAAAAAATCATACATTGTGATTTCTGGATTTGTTTTTTTTTTAGATTATGTCTCTCACAGTGGACATGCACCTAAGATGAAAATTTCAGACCCCTCCATGATTTCTAAGTGGAAGAACTTGCAAAATCGCAGGGTGTTCAAATACTTATTTTCCTCATTGTATGGTATGTGATTTTGCCAACTTCTGATTGGCCCATTCGCCACTTTCTGAGCTGTACCACATGCCGAGTTGACCGCTGGTGGAGCCGAATACACCTCATGTGCGGAGTAGCGCTAGCCAATCAAGCAACGCCTTCTATCGATAAGGACCAATCAGATAACGAGATACAATGCCTACTTTGGCCCGCTTTGAGTTGCGTCGCTGTGTACACAATGCAGTAAAAACTAAGGGCACTGAAAAAAATGCTGCTGGCTGCAGCTGCTACTCCTCGGTCTTCTCTCACAAATGTGTTTAAATACAGTCCATAAAAGTCCTGCTCACAGACTGATTGCCAGAGACAGGACATGTTAACGTTCAGTAAAAAGTCTGGACATCTCCAGTCCACTCACGGACGATTCGTTCATGCACGCAAAAAGGCTGCCTGCACTCCTCACTCTCTGCAAACTCTCTCATCACTGTGTTAAAGAAAAGACATAAGTTCTGCTCACAGACTGATTGCCAGAGACAGGACATGTCCACATCAACTATAACTCCAGACATCTCCACATTTACTCACAGATGGTTCGTTCACGTGCATGTAACGGAGGCCAGCAGGTGTCGCTGTGCAGATGTAGTTAGTAAAACCTCACTCCCAACAGCTCAAAGGGATTCTTTGGTCACAAGGCCAGAGCCCTGGGTTTTAGCCTTCTGGTTAGAGAGTCCGACTCCCATGCCGGAGCTCGTGAGTTCGCGTCCTGAGGGGAACGAATGGGCGGAGTCATAACAACACAACGCAGAGTGCAGCCGCTACAATGGTGCCGTGACCCAGATGGGACTGAGTTTAGAGGGGTGAGTGTAATAGAGGTCAGCAGGTGTTGCTGTGCAGATGTAGTTAGTAAAACCTCACTCCCAACAGCCCAAAGGATTCTCTGGTCACAAGGCCAGAGCCCTGGGTTTTAGCCTTCTGGTTAGAGAGACTGACTCCCATGCCGGAGCTCGTGAGTTCGCGTCCCGAGGGAAACGAATGGGCGGAGTCATAACAACACAACGCAGAGTGCAGCTGATACACGCACACGCATCTCACGCACACATCTCGCGGTCAAAGTAGGAAAGATAAACTATAACAGAACTCAGAGCACAGACCTACAGCTCAGCACAAGCACAAATATGAACTAGAAGATAAATCAGAGTGCACAGTCTATCTGCAGCGCGCACCAGACGCAGACATTCCTGCGTCATCATGACACCACGGGAAGCTCGAGGCAGCCCCAGTGTAGATAATAAAACAGTTATAGACTTTTGATTTCGGTGTTCACGTGATTATGCGGACCTGGTCGCATAATCCGAGGCCTTGGCCTCAGTGAACCCCATCCTGGGTGAACCTCAGGTCCGCAGAATCACGGGTATAATTGTATATAATAGCCAAATAATTAACCTCACTTGCTCGGTTAATAATCTCTCTCTCATATATATATATATATATATATATATATATATATATATATATATATATATATATATATATATATATATATATATATATATATATATATATATATATATATATATATATATATATATATATATATATATATATATATCTCAGACACACCACAAATCAAGAGACTCCCAAATGAGGGACAGGAGGACAAAAATTAGAGTGATTAAAGAAAACCCTTCCTCCATGCCATGGAGCCAAATCAATGAGAGCTGGTCAAGATTAATTCTTGTTTAGCAGATCCTGACAATTGGGAAAGGGGCCCCAACAATAGGACAACAGTTCAGCTCACCACACTGCAGCTGTGGGAGTCAGAACAAGAGTGACACCACACATAGAAGAGAGACAGAGAAACTCAAAAAAAGAAAAAATAAGGGAGACGGAGAGACGAATGCAGATAATCTGGTCCCATGTCCTCAAACTGGCAAATAAGAACAGCCTGACAAATTAAGGATTGAGTACAACAAAAGACTGAAAGGGACACAAAAGTCACAAAAGCCAGGTAGAATTCCAGTGACAGGCTTGACTGGCCCATCCCTTTAAGTAGACCACACTCACACACAAGCAGAGTCCTGGTGTTGCCTCCCTCCTGTTCATGAGGCCTACCCCCAGGAGACTGACCCAGTCGCAATCATCCTCCCCTAACCTCTGTCCCCTTTTCCCCATTCAGCAAACATCATGCATCACTGTCGCCCTTCTCATCCACACATTTATCCCACCGTCCTATTACTGCAGATCCCTCATGGGCTCGCACAAGCCTGTGCAATCCACACAAAATAAATAAATGTTACACATAACACACTTTCTTTAAAATATTCAGTTAGCCTACTGAGCATGAATCTGGTTGTAGGCGTGCATCTGTGACTGCATGCACGTGGACAGTTGACGGTTAATCTGCCAAGAGATGAGTACTGAGGAATGAGCAGGCACACCCCTCCACTTAGGCGCCAGACGGTTCAAATGGGAAACAAAGCTGCAAACACAGCAGCCAAATCTGAAAAGTGTCAACGGCATAGTGAAACTAAAGTTAAAATATCTTTAGTGTGTCACCTGTTGTGCACGTACAGGTGAAACAAGCCATTTCCTGTCAAGCGTGACTTGATTTGATCATTCATAGCTTGACATCTATGGAGAACCACAGCATTCGAGCGTTTAATACCACCCAGTTTTCAAGTGTGTGTGTGTCACAGAGAAACTATCTACAGTCTCGTGCGCATCATATGGATTGGTAAAACAGTTGCATTTTCATTCCTTCTTAGGGGTCAGACAATGTATCTGTAAAGTTATGTTTATTATAGAAACATCTCGTCATAATTTAATTTCATGTTCAGATGCCCTGCACACAATAACACTCATTGACACATAGTGACATGCAGTGTTTTCAAATAGGTTGTTCATGGCTAGTTCACACAAGTGGCACGAAATTAATGCATGACAGAAATTTTGAACATTTTAAAATGTTCTTTGTGCACTGGCACGCACCCGCACACAGTTTACGATGAGCTGACTCATAGGCAGACAAGATCGCATACCAGTGCGGGGATCAAATTCGTGCAAGTTTTCACACTATTAACGGTTCCCTGCAGCACCTCCATGTGTCGGAGATGGCACAATAGCTGTAGAAACATGCGTACGCCAGCCAGGATTTTTGCGTGACGCACCGCACATTTCCAAAGTCATTTCACTTTTGATACATCTGAATGTGATCA
This sequence comes from Thalassophryne amazonica, assembly GCF_902500255.1. Classification (NCBI taxonomy): domain Eukaryota; kingdom Metazoa; phylum Chordata; class Actinopteri; order Batrachoidiformes; family Batrachoididae; genus Thalassophryne; species Thalassophryne amazonica. The sequence continues at coordinate 94,271,932 of NC_047108.1, read as the reverse complement.
TGGAGAGGGGGTATGCCACGTTTTTGTGCGTACGCACACTTTGTACATGAGGCAAAGAACACCTGCAGCATCTTGAGCATGCCACATGTGCTATCACAAAGGCCTTTCACAGACAGTAAATTGTTTAGATTAAATGACGAAGCAAAATGTCAAGTTGGCATTATCACTGATTCAAAATTAGCGTTATTTGCATTTTTTTCACTAAAATAGTTTAGAAAATGTAATTATATCAATAATAAACATTGTATACTCCTTCAGAGTTGTCTTGGATGTCTTGGTGGTTTCTTGCATGTCACTTAATTTTGGGCAATCTAGACAAATTTACCACACATTACCATATCATCTGTATTTCTTATTGAGTGACAAAAACGAAATCCAAGACATATTCACTGACTTGGAAATGTTCGTGTGTCATCCCTATTTTGGAAAAAATAAAAAATACCGGATGTAAAAGTAATGATTTAGTTGGGTTATTCTCAAGGATGTGCATAAAGTGCATCCGGAAAGTATTCACAGTGCTACACTTTGTCCACATTTTTCTTTGTTCAGCCTTATTCCAAAATTGACTAAATTTGCTTTTTCCCCATCAAACTTCTACTCGCAACACTAGATAATCACAACATGAAAAAAGTTGTTTTTTTAAGTTTTTGCAAATTTATTTTAAAAAAAGAAATCACATGTAGGTAAGTATTCATGCCCTTTACTCAATACTTTGTTGATGCACCTTTGGCAGCGATTACAGCCTCAAGTCTTCTTGAATATGATACCACAAGCTTGGCGCACCTATCTTTGGGCAGTTTTGCCGATTCATTCTCGCAGCATCTCTCAAGCTCCATCAGGATGGATGTGAAGCGTTGGTGCACAGCCTTTTTCAGATCTCTCCAGGGATGTTCAACTGGATTCAGGTCTGGGCTCTCCACTCAAGGACATTTACAGAGTTGTCCTGAAGTCACTCCTTTGATATCTTATCTGTGTGCTTAGAGTCACTGTCTTGTTGAAAGATGAACTGTCACCTCAATCTGAGGTCAAGAGTGCTCTGGAGCAGGTTTTCATCCAGGATGTCTCTGTATTTAACTGCATTCATCTTTCCCTCAATCCTAACTAGTCTCCCAGTTCCTGCTGCTGAAAAACATCCCCACAGTATGAAGCTGCCACCACCATGCATCACTGTAGGGATAGTGATAGGGATAGGACTGAGTAACTATAAAGTCTTAATCTGACCGGTTATGTCGTTTCAGTTGGATTCATCATCACAGCCTGACGATAAACTGTCCTTGTTTAGGAAGATGATGTCTGGGAAATACTTTAATTCCTTATCATGGAAATTACTGAAGAAAGGCAGCATTTTTAAAGAAGTCTCTTGTCACAGCACTCCATTCAGGCATCTGTCGTCTCGAAAATAAATTCCATAAAAATTCCAAATTCAAAAAACAACAAAAAACTAAAACATAATAATGCCAATAAACTCTGCGTTTTTAAAGAAGTCCCTCAATATTTTTCTGTTCTGTTCTGGGTATGTTTCTCAGCGTGAAACACAGGACGTGGCGCTTTGTCGAGCCAACAACAACCAAAATAAGTGAACGACAAGAAGTGAACCACAAATCTCACCCCCGGGGTGGGGAGTTGTCCTAGGATATCTTACCCCCACCCTGGATACCTCCCTCCCAAAGATAAGTTTGTCAGTATGTATGCTTGTTTTTTGTTTTTTTTTGTGGTTTGTCTGTAATCATTGCACTTTTCATCATTAACTCACTGTGCAGCACACAGTTTACATCACACATATAGCAGCCCTAGTAAGGTACCTTTCAGTACACAAAAGAATCAAGGTCAAGGGTCAAGGTCACAGGAAGGTCAAAAACTAAATTCAACTAAACAACTTACCTGGTCGCAGTTTTTTTAATTTTGCCTCCAAATTTGACATGCACATAGTGATAGGCCTTGCTTATAAGCCATTACATGGGATAAGTGATTGACCTTGGCCTTCAGTGTTTCACTTGACTTCAAATGTCACCTAAATTCAGTCAAACTTCAGATTATAGCCCTAGTGGATAAAAATGATTTATTTATATTTTTATATCTTTAGTAATTCTTTCCTCTGCTGAGCTCCTCATCCAGTGAGAATCACACTGTTTCAAATAGCCATATTTGTCAATTTCATGCTACATTTAGATTTGTTGTTGATTCCTATCTGCCACTCTTTATATTTATGACCTAGTTTGTACAAAAGAGATTTGAGAAAGGTGGCAGACATTATAGGCCCATTTTGATTGTTTCTTAAACCTATGATTCTTTGCATACTATTGTGTCTGTGTGTTTGTGTACTATATTTATTTATTAATTTGTCTAGATATATGTCTTAATGTTTTAACTATGTTTTAGTGTACAGCACATTAGGTCAGCTTTGGTTGTAGTAAAGTGCTGTATAAATAAAGATGGTATAGTACTGTGTGTTCTATACATATACGGTGGATATTTTATGCAAAACTAAATTAGAGTATTTTTCATCACATCACATATCTCAGCTTGTCAATCAGGTCCATATATTTGTAGAGTATATTTGGAAGGGAGATTTAAAGATACTTCAGAATAGGAAATATTACTATTGTAGATAGCTATAGATACATACAGAAAGAATACCAATATCATTTACCATCAATCAAACTGCTTCATATGCGACCATAAAACATCCATGAAATATAGAGTTTAAAGCCTGCTCTATCCTGATTGGGCCTTATCAAGGTTTGGGTTAATCAGTGCTGCACCGTAAGGAATGTTGCCTGTCAGGGGTGGGGGGAGTGGGGAGGATATCCTAGGATACCCGGTGTATATCTTCCCCCGGGGTATATATACCGGGTCAATGTAAACGGAAACCTTTTCAAGAATGAAAAAATAAAAGGTATTTATTAACCATTATTTTTTAAAATAACATTTTTATCGTTATTCTAAAATAATGATTCTGCTCTGGAACATGACAAATATAAAGTTTCTGGTTTTGTTCCGAGCAAAATACCAAAGGTTTATGGTTTTCGTTTTCGTTCCACAAACCGGTTGGAAACCTTGGTTTAAAGTAATAATTTTGAAAGTTTTAATCAAGAGAAGCTTGATTCTTTTTTTCCCCACGCAAAAATGTAAATGTGCAAAAACCCAAGGCTTCACAAACATTTGGATGCATGGCTGCCTAAGTCACTGGGACAGTGCAGCACCCTGGGTACCACTAGACACTTCCTATAAAAATATCTACACAACAGAAATATCACTACAAACTGTAAAAACTACAAAGAACAGCAACAGACATGCACACCTATCAGTTTATTAATTAAAACACAGAGATCAGCTTCTGTATGTCAAGTATGAATATCTCTACCATTTAAACACTCAGCTTTCTCTCTTTGACATAAAAAATATCTGCAAAAACTTCCACTCAACTTCTCTTTACACACAAAAGGACAGATTGCCATTACCCAGTGTAAGCAGGTGTATAAAGCAGATTTTTGGTGAATTTCATATTTTAAAAGCACAGTCAGGGCTCAAACCAGGGACCTCCGAGATTAGAAAGAAGACACAGGTGGGGGCACGTTGCTGCCCCCTGTAGTCACAAAGTGGGATACATTATTGAGGATACACAGGTTACGAAGGAGCCAAAAGAGATAAAACACAAGTTTGCACATACATTTACACTCAAGTGTACAACCTTTCCCCTTTATCACTAAGCAACTGCATAAAAGCAAGGGTCTCCGTTGTATGTTTGAGTTCACGGAACCGCTAAAAGTTCAATTTTTTAATCAGGATAAATAACAAAAACAGCGGAACGTGTTCGCTCTTCATCTCGCTCCACATTCTCCTGAGTGGCGACAGCGTCCGGCTCGATAGCAACCGAGACATATGATTTTTTTTTGTTGTTTGTTTGTTTAAGTGTTAAAACAACCCCGTTTTGTGATTTAAAAAAAAAATCATGTATTTATACAAGTGTAACGCGCGCGTGCACTCCAAAAACTTCTCCACTAGCGCGAGCGCAAACTAGACAGCTTTTGCCCAATGGGCAAATAAGTTTTGAAAACCAGCGAAACATACATGTATTTAGAAAAATGGGCCGACAAAGAGGCACCACAGGCAACCTGCACTTGAACAGCATGACGAACAGGTTAGTAAATTTCAGCTGTCACGTAAATGACCGTGCGCTGTGCCCTCCGCGTCGATACCAATATTATGTGCGCGAGTCAGTTCGTATACAAACCAAACACAAAGCCGTAAAAATAAATAAATAAATCACTATACCGGGAGATACTGTAGCGTCGTCTTACCTTGTAGACGTGTCTTGTCTACCGGATCGATAATTTCTTCTTTACACCATTAACTCTCCGCCATCTTCAGCACTATTTGTTTAAATGGGAAACACTCCCGAAGCCCAAGAAGCCAGTTCTGTAAGTTGAGCGTCGCGGAGGCTTCTGGGTATCGTAGTTCTCTCGTGTTGAGCGCCGCGCTTCGTGTTGCCACAAACAACCAGGATACGGACTACATCCAGGCTCCCCCGCCACGGCACGAGGAGGAGGAGGTGGATCGTCTGTCTGTCTATTTGTCTGTCTTGTCTAGATACGGATTTCAGCCACGATACAGGAGCGCAAAGATGCCCAGGTCTTTATATTCAGTTTACAATTGACGTGTTTTCTTTGCTAATAAGATACAAATCAAAAGACTTTCTGACAAAAGATGTTTAGAAAGTGGAACACAAGCAGACAGCTTCAGTTTGAAATTAGGAGCTGAAGGACACGTGCTTCTCTGATGTTTTGGGTCTATTTTTTTGAATAAATAAAAGTCAGATTCATGTGTGAGTACCGTCTAGATAGAAAAGGCTCGGATTAGTAGTCATTAGTTAACAGTAAATTAAACATAAACTAAACTGACAGCTGATCACAGATATGGATGTGATGTCTATATGCAAAATAGGAGAATTGGCTATAGATAAGTGATGGAAGAGTAATCAATAAATGGTATAAATTAGTGTCAATCATTTCTTGGTGAGAGAGTATTTCTGTAATGCTGGCTCTATGGCATAGGAGATGGATGACCAATATAGGCCAGGGTTCAATTTCACATGTGTGGTACAGGGTACCTGTCTGTGTCCTTGAACAAAACCCTTCATCTGCATTGTCGCAGTTCACCCAGCTGTAAATGGGTGAACTGGCTGGGGAAGTAATTTGTGACAGACTGGCATTCCATCCAGTGAGAATTGCAAAGTCTCATCTGCTTCACACTACAGTCTCCAGGGATAAGCACCAGCTTGATGAGCCTCATGGTCTGTATAGGGCAGGGGTCACCAATGCTGTTCCTGGAGGGCACCTGCCCTGCATGTTTTCTAACTCTCCTTGATCCACTCCCAGGGAAGTAACTCTATCAGGTGTGCTCAGCCAATTATCACCTGGAAGACATCACTTAAAAAAAAAAACAGGTTTGACTTGAGTAGATTGACATGGAAAACATAAAGGGCAGGGGCTCTCCAGGAACAGTGTTGGTGACCCCTGGGCTATGCTACTTCTTTCAGTTGCTTGAGTATTATCTATTGATGCCTTATATTTACATCCAAACAGACCAAATGTTTGTTTGCCTGGATACTTGCCAATCAGGTGATTTCAAATGGCAACACCAGCACCAGTGCATGGTCCTAGACCTGACCCTTGCATTCATGCATTGATGTAAGGAGCTACCATGGTACCAACTGAACTGCACGAGAAACCCAATTTGTTATTCAGTGTTTTGCTCTAGGAAATATACGAGGTCTGTCCATAAAGTAACGGCCCTTTTTATTTTTTTCAAAAACTATATGGATTTCATTCATATGTTTTTACGTCAGACATGCTTGAACCCTCGTGCGCATGTGTGAGTTTTTCCACGCCTGTCGGTGACGTCATTCGCCTGTGAGCACGCCTTGTGGAAGGAGTGGTCCCGCCCCCTCGTCGGATTTTCATTGTCTGGAAATGGCGGAATGAAAAGGACTTTTTTCCATCAGAATTTTTTCAGAAGCTGTTAGAGACTGGCACCTGGAAACCATTCAAAAAAATTTATCTGGCTTTCGATGAAAATTTTACGGGCTTCACAGAGAATAAGGACTTTAACTACAGCTTTAAGGACCCCTTTAAGGATGGTCGGTGCGCCGCTCTCCGAGCTGTGACGTCACGGCACAAACCACTGGATCATTTCTAAGCTGATGGCTCTGTGGATACGAGACCGTCGTGTGCTCTTTCTCTGGTTATCACAAGAGCTGGACATCAGCCATTTTCCAGCAGATTTCACTTTTAACAAGAGATTTTGTCATGGAAAGCCACGCGGAGGCTTCGTGCGTCACGACCGATTCGCTGATGAAGCGAGACAAAGGAACACCTCCGTTTCGGAGTGTTAGAGGACAAGTTTCTATCTCTTTCTATCTCTCCACAAGTTCTCTTATACTCACTCCACTGGTAAGCACTGAAAGCCAAGATAGACATGTCCAAACTTGTCCTCTAACACTCCGAAACGGAGGTGTTCCTTTGTCTCGCTTCATCAGCGAATCGGTCGTGACGCGCGAAGCCTCCGCACGGCTTTCCATGACAAAATCTCTTGTTAAAAGTGAAATCTGCCAGAAAATGGCTGATGTCCAGCTCTTGTGATAACCAGAGAAAGAGCACACGACGGTCTCGTATCCACAGAGCCATCAGCTTAGAAATGATCCAGTGGTTTGTGCCGTGATGTCGCAGCTCGGAGAGCGGCGCACCGACCGTCCTTAAAGGGGTCCTTAAAGTTGTAGTTAAAGTCCTTATTCTCTGTGAAGCCCGTAAAATTTTCATCGAAAGCCAGATAAATTTTTCGAATGGTTTCCAGGTGCCAGTCTCTAACAGCTTCTGAAAAAATTCTGATGGAAAAAAGTCCTTTTCATTCCGCCATTTCCAGACAATGAAAATCCGACGAGGGGGCGGGACCACTCCTTCCACAAGGCGTGCTCACAGGCGAATGACGTCACCGACAGGCGTGGAAAAACTCACGCATGCGCACGAGGGTTCAAGCATGTCTGACGTAAAAACATATGAATGAAATCCATATAGTTTTTGAAAAAAATAAAAAGGGCCGTTACTTTATGGACAGACCACGTATAAGAGTATATAAGTATATAAGATAGTAAATAAGAGTAACCAAAATCAAACAACTTATAGCTTAATGGACAGTGTGCTAACATCAGAGCTATGAGGCTCTCTGTTGTGAATTTACATGCAATCTGAGTAGAGGACTCTGAGACTTGATAAAAGATCCTAATGGTGGAGAGCTTCAGTAACAAGAGCATGTTCAGTGATGATTGCACTGGAGTTACCAGTGCTACCAGACAGAGGCAGTTCCACTCAGAGAGCACTCCAGAGATCACAGTGGAGTCATAGCGGCACCATTTATTTAGAGGGCATACATGGGGGATGGCTCCCATAGTGTAAATTAGTGTTTATCAATGTAATTTAGTATTCTAGCAGAATTTATTTAACACTGTTTTGAATCAAGCATATGTACAGTGTTAATTTTATTCTGTATGGTTATAACAGTACGTTGCAGGAGGATGAAGGTCCACATCTTCTGAGTCCTGAGGCATCTGGTCTTACTGTACACCTGAGACCTGGATGTTCACCTAAGACGACAGGTGGATGTCTACTGGGTTTCTTTGCAGAATCGGTACTGCTGAATCATTTGTGTCAAATGACCAGTTAGTTAAGGAGACCCAGATGAGGCATGTCTATGGTTGTGTGTTGCATTTTTTTTTCCCAGAGCGTGATCCAGCACACAGTGCCTTATTGCTGAGGACCCCAGTGACTGGACCAGGATGCGGCAATGCTCACATGACACCTGGCTGCAGCAGATTGATAGTTACTGTCATGAGATAAGTGCCTCAGGTCTGCCCGAGTGTTCACAAACTGGAATACAAAGTGGTTTCATATCATGGCGGGGATGCAGCAACACGCTACACCGCCACACGCTCCCACGTGACACTGACCTGATTTTTTCTCTCATAGAGGAATGTGTTTGATTTTATTTTTCCAGCTTTGTCACTGAAAACATCAGCGACAACATTATCTTGATAACTGGAGGGGATTTTGTTAATTGTAAAGAGCACTGGAGGAGCCTGTTTAGATTACACACAATTAAATCTAGAAATTTAGAGTTGAATAATAGTTATAGTTGTCTGCAGTACGTTTGTTTTGACTCACACTTTCCTAACCTTCAAGGGTCAGGAAAGTGTGATTATGTCAGTATTTTATTTTTCCTAAATTACAGCAAACCTGTGAAACATAAACCTACAACTGATTCAAAGCTGGGCAAAATTGCAAAATGTTCCTATGACAATAACTTTTAAGTGAAAAATCATGTAAATATTTGTTCAGATCTGTTGAGAATGAGACACCAGTATAAAAAAAAGGCTGAGGCCTTCAGGCCACCTATCTGTTATAGATGAGGCCCATATGTGGGCTCCATATGTGAGCTGGCAGGGTCAGAACGTAGCAGTGGCGTCAGAGCTGGGTGGCCTATGAACTGGGACACATGGACACAGCATTCTGACTGCTGCCAAGATATACAAGGCAGGGACAAATCCGTCACCATGGTGACACCAGGAGGACAAGGAAAAAGATAAAGATGGATAGGGGCACACAGAAAAAGTACTATGTAAGGTTCTGATGGTAGGAAATAAAATGAGAAGCAGAAGGAGAGAGAGGAGTAAGCCAAGATGAAACAGTGGAGTTTGAGAAGACTAATAAAGATCACGGTAATAAAGACCAACAAAAGCGTTTCCAGCTAGGGCTGGAAAAGGATAGTGCCCGTCTAGGCCCCTTCACACCTTCACCATTTGCTCTACATCAAATTACTGAAAACAATTTAGATGATTGTAATGTCTGATTCACAGATATCAAAGCACACTGTTAAACTGAACACTCCATTTTAATACAATAATTAAGTTAATGTAACTCAAACTTTGAAAAAAGTTATAGTCACTCATTTCCATTAATTAAACTAACTCGAAATGAATTGTTGTCATAACAATTCCGTTCCTTTAAGTGCATTTAAGGTTTTGGGGCATTTAAGTGTTGGTGATGTATTTCCAGTGCATTCCATTCACTTTTTTAAATTGAGTTTATGTAACAGAGGCCAGCAGGTGTCGCTGTGCATATGTAGTTAGTAAACCTCACTCCCAACAGCTCAAAAAGATTCTCTGGTCACACAGCCAGAGCCCTGGGCTTTAGCCTTCTGGTTAGAGTCCAACTTCCATGCCGGAGATTATGAGTTCGCGTCCCAAGGGGAGCAAATGGGCGGAGTCATAACAACACAACACAGAGTCAACAAGTAAACCAATGAATGCATCAAAAAATGTAATGCAAATTTTTTAGGCAGAAATTTATTTGTCACTTTTTTATTGAAAAACACAAACTAGATTTACATAAGTCCATTCAGTAATGCTGTCCAAGTAACACCAGGCAAAAGGTGTGGTTGGTAAGGCAGATGATGAGTCTGTACAGAAAAAACCCTCTGTCTGGCAAAGGTGTCCAGGAGACAAACGGCAAGAGTTGTCCAGAAAAACAAGCAGAGGGTCAATGCACAATTCGTCAACATGCAAAAGTGACAGGATTGAAGATGGGAGGCTAAACCCGAAGAGCACTAGGGCTGTAACAATGTGTCATGAATCATGATAATCATATCGTGAAGCCTGTATTGAATCCTTGTTTTCAAATTATTATGATACCATAAAAAGTCAACAACTGCTTGGAAGAAATAAGGATCTCTTGCAGAAGATAAAATATAGAAATAAGAGACAGATAACATCATTATTACAATTTACAAGGTCTGTTAGAAAACTATCCAACCTTTTAATTTTTTTAAAAAACTATATGGATTTGAATCATGTGCGCTTGCATCAGCCAAGCTTGAACCTTCATACGCATGCGTGAGTTTTTTCATGCCTGTCGGTTGCGTCATTTGCCTGTGAGCACGCTTTGAGTGAGCACTGGTCCACCCCCCTCATCGGATTTTCATTGTCAGGAAAATGGCTGAGCGACTGTAGCAGCGCTGAATCAAATTTTTCCAGAAACTGTGAGAGACAGCCAGGTGGAAACCATTCGGAAGATTCAGACGGCTTTCGGTGAGGATACTCTGGGCGTCACACAGATTAAGGAGCATTACAACCGGATTAAAGACGGCCCACAGCGGCGGAGGGCGCGCCGCGCTCCGAGCGGCCATCGACAGGCTGAAACGACCAGATCATTTCCAAAGTGAAGGCTGTGTTGATCCGGGACGTCGTCTGACTACCAGAGAAATTGTGGAAAAGGTGGACATCAGCACTTTTGCGGCACATTCCACTGTTACAGGAGATTTTGTAATGAAAGACGTGCAGAGGAATTCACGCGTTGGGACGGAGCCGCAATGGCGCACAACAAAAAGCACGTCTGTGTTGGAAACCATTCGAAAGATTCAGACGGCTTTCGGTGGCTTTTCAGTCGAGTGAGTATCTGAGAAATTGTGTAACAGCTGGGCATGTCACAACTTGTCCTGTGAGACTTCCAACACGGACGTGCTTTTTGTTGTGTCTCTCACAGTTTCTGGAAAAATTTGATTCAGCGCTGCTACAGTTGCTCAGCCATTTCTTTGACAATGAAAATCCGACGAGGGGGGTGGACCAGTGCTCACTCAAAGTGTGCTCACAGGCGAATGATACAACCGATAGGCGTGAAAAAACTCACGCATGCGCACAAAGGTTCAAGCTTGGCTGATGCAAGCGCACATGATTCAAATCCATATAGTTTTTAAAAAAAATAAAAAGGTCGGACAGTTTTCTAACAGAACTCGTATACCTGAAAATACTTTGTTTCTTTAATGTTAAAACATTCACCACAGATTACTTTCTACATAATTAGTTGGAACAGTGATGTAATTATCTTTCATGATAAGTATCGAATTGTGATAGGTGTATTGTGATATGTATCATATCGTGGAGCTAGTGTATTGTTCAACCCAAACAGTCTCATGCCAAGTTCATGATGGTGTCACGAAAAGTGATTTAATCTATTAGTTTGTGATACTTTCATAAAATGGAGTAGATTTTCACTTTGGTGTCACAAAAAAAAAAAATATCATTGTATTGTCACAAAATTTGAGGTGACATAGCGGCAGGTGATTGGGGTTATACTGAAGGTTAGGGTTAGGGTTCAAATTAGTCAGAGATGGGTAAAATGTAATACATTTCATGACAATATCACACAAAAAACATGAGACTATAGGCTGATATTGTTATACCCTTAAAAACACATACAGGCAGTGTGGGTCCTACCGATGAGTCAAACACAAGAAAATGATGTGAGCGAGCAGGAAGAGCACTAGATATCTGGCAGTAGAGTGATGGAAAAGTGATGTAAAACACAGAGAAAAAATATCACAGAAGAGAACAAGAGCGAACTATTACATAGAAGGAAACACTTGAGAGCACATGGTATGGTGAGCAACAGATGGTAAGCAATAATCATAGGCATAGTATCACAACCTTAAGAGGCAAAGCAATAACTCCAGAACCATAAACCATGACAGTAATGTTTTACGGTGGTTGACCACACAAAACATGAAATATCTTTGGTTTATACTGTCTGAAATGAAACTGAAGACAAATAAATGTAAGAATAACTGCCTTTTCTGTTGGGAAAGTGTAGTGACACGGACCCACAACAGGGGGCGCAAATGAACGGACAATAGAGGGAGTTAAATTTGAACACTTTACTGTTGTGAATGTCACAACCACACACAGCAGATTATAGAATAAATACAAGTCCATGGATAAGGTGTCGTGTGGGCAGGCTCGACGATAGGAGACGTCCGTCTGGAGATGAACCGGAACCACACAATTTCCACCGCCACCGAACCCGAAGAATACTGGTGCCGCCAGGTCCCGAATTCCCCAGGTGGCCACCGTCTCAGCGTGTCGGATCTGGTACTGCTGGCGAAGAGCAAAGACAGTCAAGTGTGGGTGTGTGTACACCCCGTAACAACAACGGTGGGAATTCCACCTCCACCTCTAACACACTCGTGCAGCGTCTGAGTACCACTTATCTGGTGGGACGTCGAACGAAACAGTCACGGCCCACGCCGGTCCTCTGGGTAGACAGCTGCAACAAAGTAGCTCTTGAAATCAATTAGTACAATACGCAGGCAGAGAAAGTTACCTCCAAGAAGTACGATATCTCGGCGACGTGGTGGAGGTGTCATCCTGCTTTTATCCGGGGTGAAGTGCAGATGATCGGTGACAGCTGTCATAGTTGATGAGTGACAGCTGTCACCTCGGCTGTTCCTGTAAGGCGGCAGCGCCCCCTCGTGCCTGAAGCCCGCACTTCAGGCAGGGCGCCCTCTGGTGGTGGGCCAGCCGTACCTCCTCTTCTGGCGGCCCACACAACATTTTCCACACTGTCCCAATTTTTTTCTGATTTGGGGTCATACTACAACACCACTTAATAGACCATCACACAAACACATTAAGTCCAAACACTTTCTGAGGAGGTTGCGGCCGTTTAACATCTGCAGGAAACTCCTGTGGATGTTCTACCACTCCGTAGTAGCCAGTGTCCTCTTTTACACTGTGGTGTGCCGGGGGGTAACACATCCAAGGACACAACCAGGCTGGACAAACTGATCAGGTGGGCTGGCTCTGTGGTTGGCATGAAGCTGGACTCTCTGGTGATGGTGGCACAGAAGAGAACACTGAACAAACTGCTGGACATTATGGACGATGCCAGTCACCCTCTGCACACAGTCATCAGCAACCAGAGGAGCTTCTTCAGCCACAGACTGCTCCTTCCCAAGTGCAGAGCCAACAGACTGAAAAACGCCTTTGTCCATCAGGCCATCAGACTGTACAGCTCCTCACTCAGGGGGAGGAGGAGTAACAGGAAGACAGAGAGAATCAGACAAACAGTAGTAGCCAATAAACCAGTATTGATCAGTATCTCTGGTATTTATATTATGTATTTATATTTATATTTGCAAACTGTTTTTCTTTTTTCCTTTCACTTTTAATGCTCTGTGTGCTGCTATACAATGCTGCTGGAACCTCAATTTCCCTGAGGGAGTCTTCCCAAGGGATCACTAAAGTTCTCTCTAATCTAATCTAACTTACAAAGCTTCCAAAAATGCAAGCTTCTATAGGATTATTACTACTTATGTCATTGTATACATTTTGAACAACTTTACCTGTGACAAAATGCCTTCCACAGACACAACACAAATTCTATTTTGGAGATGAGCTTTTGCTGCAGTTTTCAACCACTTCCTTTGCCAATTTCCACTAACTGGTAGCAAACTAAACTTGAAGCCCAGGTTCTTCTCTTGGTTTGCAGTATAACCAGGAACAGAGCAATGTTTGAGTTTGTTTAAGTCCTCTCGATAATTGTAAAATATTTCATTTGTTCTAAGGCAGCTTGCCATAGAACAAATCTAAATATGGTATGACCCCACTGCAATGCTCAGATTGTTGTTCTACTTAGTCACATGTCCAAAGCTTCAAAAGTATGCAGGGTGGCCTGCTGAGTGTAATAATGTATGGATTACCTAAAGTGAAGAAAATGATCTTGTAATACTGTATGCATTAAAGAATCACAATCAAAAGAAGCAGAGAGAAAAAGAGTGCAGAGTTGAGTTACCCCAAAGAAAGTGAAAGATACACATAAGGAAAGTAAGAAAATGTTCACATAAGTTTGAGAAGCTTTAAAGGGATTATCTACGTGAGTTAGGACAACACTAAAAAGAAAATGTGATTATGTATGCTTATTACTAATACTGAATGTAACTCAGTGAGAGGAGTTTGCAGAAAGCAAAAAAAAAAAAAAAAAGGATAGCCACTGGTTTGACGGGCCTTAGGTCTGTGTAGGGCTTCTGTCAGTTTACAAAATACTTAGTGACCTTCAAGATGAATATCGATATTTTGAATGAAATATTTTATGAAATATAAATATACTGACAAACAGCAAAATGTTGATACAATGTTGAAAAAGATACCCTTGGGGGCTACAACACTTGAAGATTCTGTAAGCAGTCACAACACCAAAACACTCTAGAGAGCATAGGGTAGTTACAATTTTGGTCATGTTTTAACATAATTACAAAGCTTGATACCATTAATCAAACTGTTAAAAAAAATATGCATCATTTTGACACCACTGCTGCATTCATGGTTGAAATTAAAATTCAATTACTTTTATTTGTATAGCACAAAATCACAATCCAGGTCATCTAAAGGCACTTCAAAAGAGCAGGGTCCAAATAAGAGTGGACCAAAAATATTTAAAATAGGTTACACTTAAAATGGTTTAAACAGTGTATGCTATATTTTTCAGTAGGTGATGGTCTAGTGGTTAAGCGTTGGGCTTGAGACCAGAGGATCCTTGGTTCAAATCCCAGCCTGACTGGAAAATCACTAAGGACCCTTGGGCAAGATCCTTAATCTCAGAGTTGCTCCCGGTGTGTAGTGAGCACCTTGCATGGCAGCACCCTGACATCAGTGTGTGAGTGTGTTTGTGTGAATGGGTGAATGTGAGGCATAATTGTAAAGCGCTGTGAGTGTCTGATGCAGATGGAAAACTGCTATATAAATGTAGTCCATTTACCATTACCACAATATGTAAACAAGGTTGGGTAGGATTACTTTGAAATGTAATCCAAAGGTAATCAGATTACAAGTAATCCAAATGTATGTACATACATACATGTAATCCACATGTATTCTTTCAAAGTAATCCTACCCAACCTTGTATGTAAAGTACTCTAATAGACAACGAACTCATATTCTTTCATTAAAGCTACAGTGCAGAGTATTTAGGGGTCTTTATTAGCAAAAATGGAAAAACCTGAATTTTCATACCAGATGGGTTGAGGTCTGCCTGCTATGGCCCAAAAGGGTGGCAGCAGAAATTGGGTTACTGCAAAGAAGAAGAAGAAGAGAATGTGTCCAGAGACAGAGGGAGAGAAGGAAAACAACAAGGACGGAAGAGAGAGTCGGGAATTTGAATGTCGGCAGTATAATTGGTAAAGGGAGAAAGTTGGCTGACCTGATGCAGAGGACAAATGTAGACATGCAAGAGTCCAAGTGGAAGGCAAGAAAGGCCAGGGAGGTGGGCTCAAGTTGTTGTATCATGGTATGGGTGGGAAAATAAATAGTGTTGGGGTCAATTTAAAAGCAGTGTTGTATGGGCCGCTGAAGAGGAGGTACTGCTGGCCCACCACCACTAGAGGGCGCCCTGCCTGGAGTGCGGGCTCCAGGCACCGGAGGGCGCTGCCGCCTTACGGGAGCAGCCAGGATGACAGCTGTCACCCATCACTGGAGACAGCTGATCCCAATCAATAAGGAGGTATATCAGCAGGACGGCATCTCCACCTCATTTGCCGAGATATCGCCTTACCAAAGAGTTAACGAACTCAGCCAGTTGTATTATTCTGAGAATTAATACTGTGTTGCTTGTGCTTAGGTCAGCTGAAGACCGTATTGGACGAAGTAGGATAAGTACTCACCTTCCTACATTTCTTGATTGTTGTTGACGAGAGGTGGAGGTGGACTCTCCACTCTCCGTGTTGCTGGGTGCAGCCGCATCCACACCTGACTGTTTCTGTTTCCTGCCAGCAGTACCGGATCCGACGAGCGGAGGCAGTGGCCACCTGGGAATTCGGGACTTGGCAGCTCCAGTATTCCCGGGGTTCGGTGGCAGAGGAAATCGGGTTGGTTCCGGTTCGACTTGGACAGACGTCTCCTATCGTCGAGCCTGCCCACACGACACCGTTGTAATAAGACTCAATCTCCATATTGTAATCGGTTGTATTTGTTGTGCCTCTTTCACAACAGTAAAAACAGTGTTATTTGATTCCTCCATTGTCCGTTCATTTGCGCCCCCTGTTGTGGGTCCGTGTTCCTACACTTTCACAACAGGATATCTCGGCCAACGTCATGGATCCCGAGGGGCGTCAACCGGCTGTTGAACGGCCAATGGAAGAACAGGACGCGCAGGCGTCCGCAGGAGGGGTAATCGGTGAGTTGCAGCGGATCCTCACCGCTTTCACGACTTGGTTAGATTTAATGACCGAGCAGAACGTCCTCCTGAACCGCAGGGTGGAGGCTCTTGCCGCGCAGGTGGAAGCGCGCCCTCCGGGCGCCGCTGCGGCTCTCCCTCCCGTAGACCCTGTGCGTAACATTGACGTTCCACTGGTCGTTCAACGACCCCTCCCACCTTCCCCGGAAGCATACATAAGCCCCCCAGAGCCGTACGGAGGCTGTGTGGAGACGTGCGCGGATTTCCTTATGCAGTGTTCGCTCGTCTTCGCACAGCGTCCAGTCATGTATGCGTCCGATGCTAGCAAGGTAGCTTATGTAATAAACCTGCTTCGCAGCGAGGCACGAGCTTGGGCTACAGCGCTCTGGGAGCAAAAGTCACGGCTCCTTCAGACATATGATGGGTTTGTGAGGGAGCTCAGAACCGTGTTCGATCACCCCAATAGAGGAGAAACCGCTTCAACTGTGCTACTGTCGATGAGACGGGCGTCGGAGCGCAGCTGCCTATGCAGTCGAGTTCCGCATCGCGGCTGCGAGGTCCGGCTGGAATAGTGCTGCCCTCCGCGCCGCCTTTGTAAACGGACTGTCATTGGTTCTTAAGGAGCACCTGGTGGCTAAGGACGAACCGCGGGATTTAGATGGGCTCATCGATCTTGTCATACGGTTAGACAACCGGTTAGAAGAACGTCGGCGGGAACGAGACGAAGGGCGTGGCCGGGCACGCGCCGTCCCTCTCCCTTCCGGTTCCGACCGCGCTCCGCCTTCCCCACGCTCCACGGCCCCTGCGCTCCGTGGGGCCACAGCTCCCCCTGCTGATGAAGCTATGGACACGAGTAGGGCAACATTTAGGGCACCAGACGCACAGAGGAGACGGGCCCACGGAGCTTGTTTTGTTTGTGGTGCGATAGAGCACCACATGAGGGACTGCCCCGAGCGGTTCAACTCCAACGCCCCGCCCCTAGAGACTGGGCTAGGGGTGGGCCGAGACATTCACGTGGGACACACCCACATTGCCACACGACTCCCAGTCATGATCCTTTATGAGGACTCAACCCTGAGGGCCCCAGCACTGGTGGACACAGGCTCTGAGGGGAATCTGTTGGACAGCAGATGGGCCAGGGAGATAGGGCTCCCTCTGGTGGCGCTTACCTCGCCGGTACAGGTTCGGGCACTAGATGGCTCCCTACTCCCTCCGATCACGCATAAGACACCACCTGTAACTCTGGTGGTGTCAGGAAATCACCGGGAGGTGATCGAGTTTTTTGTGACTCAGGCCACCTCCCGTGTGGTTTTAGGTTTTCCCTGGATGTTGAAGCACAATCCCCGGATTGATTGGCCGTCCGGGGTAGTGGTTCAGTGGAGCGAGACCTGCCATCGGGTGTGTCTAGGTTCCTCGGTTCCTCCCGGCTCCCAAGCTAAGGAGGAGGTCAGAGTCCCGCCCAATCTGGGGACGGTGCCGGTGGAGTACCACGACCTTGTCGACGTGTTCAGCAAGGATCTGGCTCTCACTCTTCCCCCCCACCGTCCGTATGATTGTGCCATTGATTTGGTTCCGGGCAGTGAGTTCCCGTCCAGTAGGCTGTACAACCTCTCACGGCCTGAGCGCGAATCAATGGAGACCTACATCCGGGACTCGTTAGCTGCCGGGTTGATCCGGAATTCCACCTCCCCGATGGGCGCAGGTTTCTTTTTTGTGGGCAAAAAAGATGGCGGACTTCGTCCATGCATTGATTATAGGGGGTTGAACGAGATCACGGTTCGCAACCGATACCCGTTGCCCCTGTTGGATTCAGTGTTCACACCCCTGCATGGAGCCCAGATTTTCACCAAGCTCGATCTTAGAAATGCGTACCACCTGGTTCGGATCCGGAAGGGAGACGAGTGGAAGACGGCATTTAACACCCCCTTAGGTCACTTTGAGTACCTGGTCATGCCGTTCGGTCTCACAAACGCTCCCGCGACTTTCCAAGCGTTGGTTAACGATGTCTTGCGGGATTTCCTGCACCGGTTCGTCTTCGTATATCTAGACGATATACTCATCTTCTCCCCGGATCCTGAGACCCATGTCCAGCATGTACGTCAGGTCCTGCAGCGGTTGTTGGAGAACCGGCTGTTTGTGAAGGGCGAGAAGTGTGAGTTTCACCGCACCTCTTTGTCCTTCCTGGGGTTCATCATCTCCCCCAACTCCGTCGCACCTGATCCGGCCAAGGTTGCTGCGGTGAGAGACTGGCCCCAACCCACAAGCCGTAGGAAGCTGCAACAGTTCCTCGGCTTTGCGAATTTCTACAGGAGGTTCATTAAAGGCTACAGTCAGGTTGTTAGCCCCCTGACAGCCCTGACCTCACCAAAAGTCCCCTTCACCTGGTCGGATCGTTGCGAGGCCGCGTTCAAGGAGTTGAAACGGCGCTTCTCGTCTGCACCTGTTCTGGTGCAGCCCGATCCTAGTCGCCAGTTAGTGGTTGAAGTGGACGCCTCGGACTCAGGGATAGGAGCCGTGCTGTCCCAGAGCGGGAAGACCGATAAGGTCCTTCACCCGTGTGCCTATTTTTCCCGCAGGTTGACCCCAGCCGAACGGAACTATGACGTCGGCAATCGAGAGCTCCTTGCGGTGAAAGAGGCTCTTGAGGAGTGGAGACATCTGTTGGAGGGAACGTCCGTGCCATTCACGGTTTTCACTGACCACCGGAACCTGGAGTATATCAGGACCGCCAAGCGGCTGAATCCCAGGCAAGCCCGCTGGTCACTGTTCTTCGGCCGTTTTGACTTCCGGATCACCTACCGTCCCGGGACCAAAAATCAAAGATCGGATGCTTTGTCCCGTGTACATGAAGATGAGGTCAAAACGGAGTCGTCGGATCCCCCGGATCCCATCATCCCGGAGTCCGCTATCGTGGCCGCCCTCACCTGGGACGTGGAGAAGACCGTCCGGGAGGCCCTGACATGAGACCCGGACCCCGGAACCGGACCGAAGAACAAACTCTACGTCCCACCAGAAGCCAGGGCTGCAGTTCTGGACTTCTGTCACGGTTCGAAGCTCTCCTGTCATCCTGGGGTGCGAAGAACCGTGGCAGTCGTCCGGCAGCGCTTCTGGTGGGCGTCCCTGGAGGCCGACGTCCGGGGTTACATCCAGGCCTGTACCACCTGCGCCAGGGGCAAGGCCGACCACCGCAAGACATCGGGATTGCTACAGTCGCTGCCCGTGCCTCATCGCCCCTGGTCTCACATCGGCCTGGATTTTGTCACGGGTCTCCCGCCGTCCCAGGGAAACACCGTCATCCTCACGATAGTGGACCGATTCTCCAAGGCGGCCCACTTCGTGGCCCTCCCAAAGCTACCAACGGCCCAGGAGACAGCGGACCTCCTAGTCCACCACGTCGTCCGTCTGCATGGGATACCATCAGACATCGTCTCCGATCACGGTCCCCAGTTCTCCTCGCATGTTTGGAGGAGCTTTTGCCGGGAACTGGGGGCCACAGTCAGTCTCTCGTCCGGGTATCACCCCCAGACCAACGGACAAGCAGAACGGGCCAACCAGGAGATGGAGCAGACCCTACGCTGTGTGACAGCCGCGCACCCGACGGCCTGGAGTACCCACCTGGCCTGGATCGAGTACGCCCACAACAGCCAAGTGTCATCAGCCACCGGCCTCTCCCCTTTCGAGGTGTGCTTGGGGTATCAACCCCCGTTGTTTCCGGTGGTTGAGGGGGAGGTCGGTGTGCCCTCGGTCCAGGCCCACCTACGGAAGTGCCGTCGGGTGTGGCGTACCGCCCGTTCTGCTTTGTTAAGGGCCCGGACGAGGGCGAAGAACCATGCAGACCGGCGGCGGGCCCCGGCTCCCACGTATCGTCCTGGGCAGGAAGTGTGGTTGTCCACCAAGGACATTCCCCTTCAAGTGGACTCCCCAAAACTGCAAGAACGATACATCGGCCCATATAAGATACTCAAGGTCATCAATCCCGCCGCAGTGAGGCTCCAGCTTCCGGCCTCACTGCGGATTCATCCAGTATTCCACGTCTCCAGGATTAAACCCCATCACACCTCACCCCTCTGCACTCCGGGTCCGGCGCCACCTCCTGCCCGGATCATCGACGGAGAGCCGGCTTGGACCGTGTGCCGGCTCCTCGACGTCCGACGGATGGGCCGGGGTTTTCAGTATCTGGTGGACTGGGAGGGGTACGGCCCCGAAGAACGCTCCTGGGTGAAGAAGGGCTTCATCCTGGACCCGGCCCTCCTGGCCGACTTCTACCGTCGCCACCCTGACAAACCCGGTCGTGCGCCAGGAGGCGCCCATTGAGGGGGGGGTCCTGTTGTGTGGGCCGCTGAAGAGGAGGTACTGCTGGCCCACCACCACTAGAGGGCGCCCTGCCTGGAGTGCGGGCTCCAGGCACCGGAGGGCGCTGCCGCCTTACGGGAGCAGCCAGGATGACAGCTGTCACCCATCACTGGAGACAGCTGATCCCAATCAATAAGGAGGTATATCAGCAGGACGGCATCTCCACCTCATTTGCTGAGATATCGCCTTACCAAAGAGGTAACGAACTCAGCCAGTTGTATTATTCTGAGAATTAATACTGTGTTGCTTGTGCTTAGGTCAGCTGAAGACCGTATTGGACGAAGTAGGATAAGTACTCACTTTCCTACATTTCTTGATTGTTGTTGACGAGAGGTGGAGGTGGACTCTCCACTCTCCGTGTTGCTGGGTGCAGCCGCATCCACACCTGACTGTTTCTGTTTCCTGCCAGCAGTACCGGATCCGACGAGCGGAGGCAGTGGCCACCTGGGAATTCGGGACTTGGCGGCTCCAGTATTCCCGGGGTTCGGTGGCAGAGGAAATCGGGTTGGTTCCGGTTCGACTTGGACAGACGTCTCCTATCGTCGAGCCTGCCCACACGACACCGTTGTAATAAGACTCAATCTCCATATTGTAATCGGTTGTATTTGTTGTGACTCTTTCACAACAGTAAAAACAGTGTTATTTGATTCCTCCATTGTCCGTTCATTTGCGCCCCCTGTTGTGGGTCCGTGTTCCTACACTTTCACAACAAGCAGAGTATGTTCAGTGTGTTGGAGGTTAAGTGAGTGTCTGACAGGATGAAGAGTGTGAAGTTGGAAAATGAAGGGGTGATGATGAATGTCATCAGTGCATACGCCCCTCAGGTAGGTGGCAAGATGAAGGACTAAGAAGATTTCTGGAGTGAGATAGATGATGTGGTGGACAGTGTACCCATGCATGAAAGAGTGTTGATTGGAGCCGACTTCAATGGGCATGTTGGTGAAGGGAACAGAAGGAATGACGAAGTAATGGGTAGATGCACGATACATTTTGCAAAAACTATGTAAATGGCTATTTAAGAAAAAGGAGTAGCACATGACATGTAAGAGGGGAGGAAGATGCACACAGGTGGACTACAATCTTTGTAGGAGATGCAACCTAAAAGAAATTGTAGACTGTAAGGTGGTGGCAGGGGAGAGTGTCATCAGACAGCAACAGATGGTGGTTTGTAGAAGTGAAGAAAAAGAAGAAGAGAGTCAGAGCTCAACAAAGGATCAGAAGCCTAAGGAGGAAACTTGTGTGCAATTCAGAGAGGAGGTGAGACAGCAATTTTGGACAACTGCAAAAGTAGGACAGATGTTATGAGGGTGACAGGTAGCATGGTGCTGGGTGTGACATCTCGACAGTGGAAGGAAGAGAAGTAGACTTGGTGGTGGAATGAAGATGTTCAGGAAAGCATAAGAATGAGGTTGGTGAAAAAGAATTTGGATAATCAGAGAAATTACGAAAATAGACAGATGTGTGTACAGTGAAAAGAGAAGTGGCAAAACATAAGGTAAAGGCATATAGCGAGCTGTACAAGAAGTTAAACACAAGGGAAGGAGAAAAGGACTTGTACCAATTAGCCAGACAAAGGGACCACGCTGGAAAGGATCTGCAGCAGGTTAGGTTGATAAAGGATGCCGATAGTGAAGTGCTGACAAGTGAGGACAGTATGATGAGAAGGTGGAGGCAATATTTTCAGGAGCTAATGAATAAAGAAAATGAAAGAGAGAAGAGACTGAATGATGTGGAGAGAGTATATCAGGAATTGCAAGAGATTAATAAGCATGTAGCTACGAAGAGGATGAAGAGTGGAAAGGCAGTTAGTCCAGATGACATTCCAGTGCAGGCATGGAAATGTTTAAGTGAGATGGCAGTGGAGTTCCTAACCAGACTTTTTAATAAAATCTTGGTAAATGAGAGGATGCTTGAGGAGTGGAGACAGTGTGCTGGTTCTGATTTTTAAGAACAAGGGTGATGTGCAGAACTGCAGTAACAGCAGAGACATAAAGTTAATCAGCCATAGCATGAAGTTATGGGAAAGAGTATTAGAAGGTAGGCTTAGAAAACAGGAGAAGATTTGTGAGCAACAATAGCGTTTCATGTTGAGAAAGAGCACTACAGATGCAATGTTTGCTCTGAGGGTGCTGATTGAGAAGTATAAAGAAGGCCGTACCAGTGGCTTTCAGTGGATTGTTTGCTGTTATGACGCTCTTCCACATTTTACACGGTTGTATACGTTTCTTTTATTTCTGTTTAGCACTCTTCTAGTTGTTAAGTGTATCTACTTTGAATCTTATTTAACTACAGTCCTGTTGTGAATTGCTACTGGTTAGCATTCGCTAGTAGTTATCATTCGCTAGCGGTTAGCTTTTGCTAGCTATGTCTACTCCCCCCCCCGCCGTTACTTTTATAGCTGTTTTTTTTTGACCTGTTTAATACTTCTGTTAGTTTTTTAGTGTAACTGCTGTGAATTTTAGGTCATTATTTTATTCCTGTGTAAATCTTAGGAGTGGTTAGGATTTTCGCTTGCATTAGCTATTTCAACCCCCCCATCTCTGTTTTTTTTTTCACTGTTCCTACAAGTCTAATACTTCTGCTACTTTTTCAGTGTAACTGCTGTCAATTTTAACAAATTTATTTACTTCTGTGTGAATCCTGTGTGAGCCTTAGGAGTGGTTAGCTTATTCATTATTGGTTAGCTCGTGCTTGCTTGGCTATACTCTTGAATTTCCTAGTGCACAAAGTACACTACTTTACACCCTCTGTAAGTCCTGCGTGATGTTGGAAGATAGGATGGCTCTTTTAGAGAGCCGTGTCCGTAACTTAGAACAGCTTCTTAGCTCAGTGGAGTTAGATGTTACGGGCACTCCAGATGAGGTTAGTGTTGGGCCAGCTAGCATGCCCATTAGCATCAGCCTAGAAACGCCGGCTGTGGATGATGGCTTTCGGACTGTGGCTAGGTGGAGGAAGCCCTGTAGGGCTTGGTGCCCAGTTGCGGTATCCCGATCACACTCGCCACTGCGAACTGTTAATCGGTTCTCCCCCTTGGATTTGCCTGATGTAAATTCTCCAAGCCCACAAGTGACTTCCACTCCTGTCTCCAGGCTGAAACGCCAGACTTTAGTGATAGGGGATTCTATGACCCGCAAAGTCAGGTTACAGACGCCAGCTGATGTTAAATGTATTCCTGGGGCCAGAGCTCCCGACATTGCATCCCATCTTAGGGTGCTGACACTGCAGAAGGGAAGACAGACTAAGGAACATGACATCAGTCATAGACTCAATAGAGTCAGAGCTCTATTGAGCTGAGTATTCCATTATCTTTAACTAGTAATGAGTTCATGACTTTCTTTGCTAACAAAATTTTAACTATTAGAGAAAAAATTACTCATAACCATCCCAAAGACGTATCGTTATCTTTGGCTGCTTTCAGTGATGCTGGTATTTGGTTAGACTCTTTCTCTCCGATTGTTCTGTCTGAGTTATTTTCATTAGTTACTTCATCCAAACCATCAACATGTTTATTAGACCCCATTCCTACCAGGCTGCTCAAGGAAGCCCTACCATTATTTAATGCTTCGATCTTAAATATGATCAATCTATCTTTGTTAGTTGGCTATGTACCACAGGCTTTTAAGGTGGCAGTAATTAAACCATTACTTAAAAAGCCATCACTTGACCCAGCTATCTTAGCTAATTATAGGCCAATCTCCAACCTTCCTTTTCTCTCAAAAATTCTTGAAAGGGTAGTTGTAAAACAGCTAACTGATCATCTGCAGAGGAATGGTCTATTTGAAGAGTTTCAGTCAGGTTTTAGAATTCATCATAGTACAGAAACAGCATTAGTGAAGGTTACAAATGATCTTCTTATGGCCTCGGACAGTGGACTCATCTCTGTGCTTGTTCTGTTAGACCTCAGTGCTGCTTTTGATACTGTTGACCATAAAATTTTATTACAGAGATTAGAGCATGCCATAGGTATTAAAGGCACTGCGCTGCGGTGGTTTGAATCATATTTGTCTAATAGATTACAATTTGTTCATGTAAATGGGGAATCTTCTTCACAGACTAAAGTTAATTATGGAGTTCCACAAGGTTCTGTGCTAGGACCAATTTTATTCACTTTATATATGCTTCCCTTAGGCAGTATTATTAGACGGTATTGCTTAAATTTTCATTGTTACGCAGATGATACCCAGCTTTATCTATCCATGAAGCCAGAGGACACACACCAATTAGCTAAACTGCAGGATTGTCTTACAGACATAAAGACATGGATGACCTCTAATTTCCTGCTTTTAAACTCAGATAAAACTGAAGTTATTGTACTTGGCCCCACAAATCTTAGAAACATGGTGTCTAACCAGATCCTTACTCTGGATGGCATTACCCTGACCTCTAGTAATACTGTGAGAAATCTTGGAGTCATTTTTGATCAGGATATGTCATTCAAAGCGCATATTAAACAAATATGTAGGACTGCTTTTTTGCATTTACGCAATATCTCTAAAATCAGAAAGGTCTTGTCTCAGAGTGATGCAGAAAAACTAATTCATGCATTTATTTCCTCTAGGCTGGACTATTGTAATTCATTATTATCAGGTTGTCCTAAAAGTTCCCTAAAAAGCCTTCAGTTAATTCAAAATGCTGCAGCTAGAGTGCTGACGGGGACTAGAAGGAGAGAGCATATCTCACCCATATTGGCCTCTCTTCATTGGCTTCCTGTTAATTCTAGAATAGAATTTAAAATTCTTCTTCTTACTTATAAGGTTTTGAATAATCAGGTCCCATCTTATCTTAGGGACCTCGTAGTACCATATCACCCCAATAGAGCGCTTCGCTCTCAGACTGCAGGCTTACTTGTAGTTCCTAGGGTTTGTAAGAGTAGAATGGGAGGCAGAGCCTTCAGCTTTCAGGCTCCTCTCCTGTGGAACCAGCTCCCAATTCAGATCAGGGAGACAGACACCCTCTCTACTTTTAAGATTAGGCTTAAAACTTTCCTTTTTGCTAAAGCTTATAGTTAGGGCTGGATCAGGTGACCCTGAACCATCCCTTAGTTATGCTGCTATAGACGTAGACTGCTGGGGGGTTCCCATGATGCACTGTTTCTTTCTCTTTTTGCTCTGTATGCACCACTCTGCATTTAATCATTAGTGATCGATCTCTGCTCCCCTCCACAGCATGTCTTTTTCCTGGTTCTCTCCCTCAGCCCCAACCAGTCCCAGCAGAAGACTGCCCCTCCCTGAGCCTGGTTCTGCTGGAGGTTTCTTCCTGTTAAAAGGGAGTTTTTCCTTCCCACTGTAGCCAAGTGCTTGCTCACAGGGGGTCGTTTTGACCGTTGGGGTTTTACATCATTATTGTATGGCCTTGCCTTACAATATAAAGCGCCTTGGGGCAACTGTTTGTTGTGATTTGGCGCTATATAAAAAAAAAAATTGATTGATTGATTGATTGATTGACATGACATATATAGTCACATAGTTATTCACGTCGGCACCAATGATGTCAGGATGAAGCACTCAGAGGTCACAAAAATGGACATAGAGATGGGGTAATGATGAGGCATTTTTCAGGCTAACATAGGTGGCTGGCTAATTTTGTAGACAGCAAGGCTTTAGCTTTATTGATAACTGGCCTTCGTTCTGGGGCCGCTGTGGCTTGCTGATGCCGGACAGCCTTCACCCGACTGGGGAAGGCACCGCCATCTTGTCTGTGAACATAGATAGAGCTCTACAGGGAGGGTAACATTAGGAATTTACAGCAGGCCATGGAGCAGGTGATTAGAGACCCTGCAAGGCTTATGACAAATGTGGGTGTAGAATCCATTAGCTTAGCAGGGAAATTAGTGCAGAAAATCCACTATGGTGATAGTGCAGTTTATCTGCCAGGGAGGGAAATTCAACAAGTTGAGACTGGCCTGCTTCCGTAGACGTGTCCATAAAAATCATTGAGGGATATGCTTTGCAAACTTAATACCCATTCCATTGGATGATGTTGAAATTGAGGATGGCCCAATGATTATTCCAGCAATATAAAAGATTTTGTACTGTATTTCTTGTCTTTCTGATGCCTGATTCTGTTTTTTTTCTCTCTGTTTAAGGTGCAGCTCCATCCAGAGATGGGTGTGGTATTTGTGCGGGAGACCCTCCTGTCCTCTGCACCAACAGCATTTCCTTTATATTCATTTTGTGAATTGTTGTGTAATTTATGTCTGTAGCATGGCCCAACCCCTTTGAGTCTGGTCTGCTTAAGGTTTCTTCCTCAGAGGGAGTTTTTCCTTACCATTACTGCTCTGGGGGTTAGTAAGGTTAAACCTTACTTGTGTGACGTGCCTTGAGGCAACTCTGTTGTGATTAGGCGCTATATAAATGAAATTAAATCCATCCATCCATTTTCAAGGTTCAAGGAACTTTATTGTCATACCAACTCACCTTTCCATGTTAGCGGTACAAAATTTGTACTCAGGTCCCAGTTATTTAAAAACATAAATAATAATTACATATAACCTATTAAAATGAATGAAAATAGTAACCAATATTATGACACTTAATACCAAATATAGATGCATAACTATGATATTGCACTGGGAATTAATAAAACCAATATTGCACATATATTGCACACAGGAAGTTTTTGCATATGGACAATTAAAGTGGTTTAGTGCAGTCTATATATGATGATGTAAATTCTTATGGAGCACAGCTCGAGTTCAACAGCCTTACAACCTCAGGGAAGAAGCTGTTTCTGAGCCTAGTAGTTCTGCTCTGAATGCTCCCGAACCGCTTGCCTGAGTGAAGGAGCTGAAACAGACTTTGTGCAGGATGGGAGGAGTCCCTCAGAATGCGGAGAGCCCTTCCCCTGCACCGTAATAAGTAGAGATCCGAGGTGGTGGGAAAGCTGCCCCCTACAATCCTCTGTGCAGCCTTTACCACGCTTTGCAGAGCCCCCCTCTCAACAGCTGTGCAGCTGTCATGCCACACAGTAATACAGGTGCAGAGGATGCTCTCCACTACACAGTAATAGAAGCTCCTCAGAATGGAGCTCCCAAGTCCAGCTTTCCGCAGCTTCCTAAGGAAATAGAGGCGTTGATGGGTTTTCCTGACCAAACAGGAGGTATTGGCACCCCAGGTGAGATCACTAGATATGTGCACACCCAGGTACCTAAAGCTGGAGACCACTTCCACAGCTGCTCCTCCAATATACAAGGGAGAAGGAGGGCCCTTGTTCCTCCTAAAATCCACTACCATTTCCTTGGTTTTCTTCACATTGATGCAGAGATTGTTATCTCTGCACCACTGCACCAGATGTTCCACCTCCTCTCTGTATATGGACTCATCATCGTCCTTGATGCATCCCACTACTGCTGTGTCGTCCGTGAACTTCACTATATGACAGCTAGGATGTCTTGCTGAGCAATCATATGTTAGCAGAGTGAACAGAAGAGGACTCAGCACAGAGCCCTGATGTGAGCCAGTGCTAAGGGTGATGGAAGAGGAGATGGTATTGTGGATCCTTACAGTCTGTGGACGGTTGGTCAGGAAGTCCAAAACCCAGTTCCCCAGTGTGGAGCTCAGACCAAGGGAGCAGAGCTTCTGCACCAGGGTCTGTGGGATGATGGTGTTAAAAGCGGAGGAAAAGTCCAAAAAGAGCAGGCGGACATATGAATTCCTGCTCTCCAAGTGGGTGAGGGCTGAATGAATCAACGATGAAATGGCATCATCAGTGGAGCAGTTCCTCTTGTAGGCATACTGGTGAGGATCTACAGTGACATCAATGGAGTCTTTGATATGGGTCATGACCAGCCTCTCGAAGCACTTCATAACTACCAGAGTTAAAGCTATAGGTCGGTAGTCATTCAGGCTTCTAACTGTAGAACACTTGGGGACGGGGACAATTGTGGCAGTCTTTAAGCAGATGGTGACAGCTGCCAAAGTCATTGATGTGTTAAAAATATCTGTCAGCACCTCAGAGAGCTGGTATGTACAGTCCCTCACTACCCACCCTGGAATATTGTCAGGACCTGCAGCTTTCTGGGGGTTAATCCTCTGGAGGGTCTTCCTTACATCTGCTGTGGTTACACTGAGGGGCGTCTCATCAGGAAGTGGTGTGAGTCTGGTGCTGGAGGACATGTCCAAGTCCTCAAAATGGATGAAGAACCTGTTAAGTGCGTCTGGCAGAGAGGGGTCCAATGGGCACTGTGCATCCCTAATATTATAATCCGTGATGCACTTTATCCCCTGCCACATGCGCCGGGGGTCATTGGTAGCAAAATGACCCTGGATTTTCTGAGTGTATGTGGCCTTAGCCCTCATAATGCCGGCCTTCAGCTCTTTCCTTGCCACTGCGAGTGCTGATGCCTCACCTGCCCTGAACACAGCATCCCTAGCTTTCAGCAGAGCTCTTACCTCAGCATTCAGCCAGGGTTTCTGGTTTGGTTAGCAGGTTACCGTCCTGGTGGAAGTGACGTCATCAATGCATTTGGAGATGAAGCTGAGAACAGAGGTGGTGTATTCCTCCAGATCCATCTCTCCCTCACACATAGCTGCCTCCCTGAAGACCTGCCAGTCTGTGCATTGAAAGCAGTCCTGGAGCATAGAAGCTGCATCTTTGGGCCACACAGTGACTGTCCTCTTTATTGGCCTATACCGCCTCAACAGCGGGCGATACATTGGTGCCAGCAGGATGGAGATGTGGTCAGAGGAGCCAAGATGGGGTCGGGGGAGAGCTCTATACGCTCCACCAATATTGGTGTATACACAGTCCAAAGTGTTGTCTCCCCGTGTGGGAAAGGTGACATGCTGATAAAAACTAGCAGTGTGTCCGTCAGTTTCACATGATTAAAGTCCCCTGCAACCACGTAAAACACCTCCGGGTGCTTTGTTTGCAGCGAGCTAATGATGTCATGTTCTTCCGCTTCATCCAAGGGTGGGTCGCGGGGGCAGCAGCTCCAGACCTCCTGATCCACACACACCTCCCCCAGCTCCTCCAAGGGAACCCCAAGTCATTCCCAAGGCAGCTGAGAGACATAGTCCCTCCAGCGTGTCCTGGGTCTTCCCCGGGGCCTCCTTCCGATGGGACGTGCCGGGAAAACCTCTCCAGCGAGGCGTCCAGGGGGCATCCGGAAAAGATGCCCGAGCCACCTCAGCTGGCTCCTTTCGACATGGAGGAGCAGCGGCTCAACTCTGAGCTCCTCCCGAGTGACCGAGCTCCTCACCCTATCTCTAAGGGAGCGCCCAGCCACCCTGCGGAGGAAACTCATCTCGGCCGCTTGTACTCGCAATCTTGTTCTTTCGGTCATGAGCCAAATCTCATGACCGTAGGTGAGGGTCGGAATGTAGATCGATCAGTAAATTGAGAACTTTGCCCCCCTGCTCAGCTCTCTCTTCACCACGACGGTCCGATACAGCGACCGCATCACTGCAGATGCTGCACCGATCCGTCTATCGATCTCACGCTCCATCCGTCCCTCACTCATGAACAAGTCCCCAAGATACTTAAACTCCTCCACTTGAGGCAAGGACACTCCACCGACCTGAAGAGGGCAAGGCACCTTTTTTCCAGTCGAGAACCATGGCCTCGGATTTGGAGGTGCTGATTTTCATCCTGGACACTTCACACTCGGCTGCAAACCACCTTAGTGCATGCTGAAGGTCCTGATTTGACGAAGCCAACAGAACCACATCGTCCGCAAACAGCAGAGATGAGATTCTGTGGTTCACAAACCGGACCCCCTCCACACCCTGGCTGCGCCTAGAAATTCTGTCCATAAAGGTAATGAACAGGACCGGTGACAAATGGCAGCCCTGGCGGAGGCCAACATGCACTGGAAACAGGTTTGACTTACTACCGGCAATGCGAACCAAGGTCCTGCTGCGGTCGTACAGGGACCAGATAGCCCTTAGCAAATGACCCCAGACCCCGTCCTCTCGGAGCACCCCCCACAGGGTACCTTGAGGGACATGGTCGAACATGGACAACCAGTCCACATGTGCTGGTTGGGTGAACTCCCATGAACCCTTGAACACCCAATGGAGGGTGCAGAGCTGGTCAAGTGTGCCGCGACCAGGATGAAAACCACACTGCTCCTCCTGAATCTGAGGTTCGACTATCGGTCAAATTCTCCTCTCCAGTATTCTGGAATAGACCTTACCGGGGAGGATGAAATTGAAATTGAAGGCCAGAAGGAGTTTCACCATATGTTTGTAGATTTAGAGAAAACTTATTACAGTGCAGAATATGTACAAGGATAGTGTGACAGTGGTGAGATATGCAGTAGGAATGACAGATGTGTTCAAGGTGGAGGTGGGATTACATCAAGGCTTGGCTCTGAAACCTTTCTTAT
Organism: Thalassophryne amazonica; assembly: GCF_902500255.1. Classification (NCBI taxonomy): domain Eukaryota; kingdom Metazoa; phylum Chordata; class Actinopteri; order Batrachoidiformes; family Batrachoididae; genus Thalassophryne; species Thalassophryne amazonica. Next base: position 94,241,200 of record NC_047108.1, on the reverse strand, counting down.
TCACAATGATGATGGAGAGGTTGACAGATGTGACCAGACAGAAGTCTCCATGGACTATGATGCTTGCTGATGGCATTGTGATCTATACTGAGAGTAGAAAGCAGATTGAGACTAGTTTAGAGACATGGAGATATGCTCTGGAGAGCAGGGGAATGAAAGTCAGTCAGAGCAAGACTGAGTATGTGTGTGAATGAGAAGGAGCCCATTGGAATAGTATAGTTACAAGGAACTGAGGTAATTAGAGTAGATGAGTTTAAATACTTGGGGTCAACTATCCAAAATAATAGAAAGTATGGTCGAGAGGTGACGAAGAGAGTGCAGGCAGGGTGGACGGGGTGGAGAAAAGTGGCAGGAGCGATTTGTGGTTGAAGAATATCTGCAAGAGTAAAGTTTACAAGACAGTAGTGAGACCAGCTCTGTTGTGCGGCTTATAGAAGGTGGCACTAACAAAAAGACAGAAGACAGAGCTGGAGGTGGTAGAGCTGAAGGTGTTGCAATTTTCTTTGGAAGTAGCGAGGATGAACATATCAGAGGGACAGCACATGTAGAATGGTTTGGAAACAGTTTGCAGAGGCAAGACTGCGATAGTTTGGACATGTGCAGAGGAGGAATCCAGGGTGTATAGGGAGAAGGATGATGAGGATGGAGCCACCAGGCAGGAGGAGAAGAGGGTGGCCAAAGAAGAGGCTTATGGATGTGATGAGAGAGGGCATGCAGGTGGTTGACAGAGGAAGATGCAGAGGACAGGGTGAGATGGAAATGATTGATCTGCTGTGGCAGCCCTTAACAGGAGCAGCTGAAAGGAGATTAGCCGAAATGGAATATAGCATAATAATCATAATGATCTAATGGGAGCGGACCCCCTCATAGAAGTCACCATATTGCACAACCATGCTGACACAGTAATCCGAAAGGGACATATTTAGTCATGCATTTTGTATTTTGCAGCTTGGCTGAAAGACTGAAGAAAAAAAGGAGTCAGCTCCCCTTTACCCTGACTGCTGTTTGCTAGTGCAGGCTAACAAATTTGAGTCATCATTTTTTATGACACAGAGGATCAAATATATCGCTTATCACAAGAGAAGTGTGCATGAATCTCGATCACCAAAGAACTGAAAAGTGAAGAGAAACAATCATGACTGGTGATAGCAAAATGCAATCTGCAGTGTCACCACTAGATGACACTAAATATTACACACTGTAGCTTTCAGAAAAAAATCTAATTTTGAAAAGTGTACATATATTATAATGTGTTAATACAAACAAAATGAGTTGTTTAGATTTCATTTGATAGTTACACCAAAAATAAATCCTCATCATTTGAATACTAACTGATCCACAATGACACACAGAGCCAAATTTCATGAAAACCTTTGAGTTATTCTGCCAACAACCAAACAGAATGCTGATTCAAAAATATAAACATGCATGCACATAACTGGTATTCATGGTGCTTGTGCATGCTAAAAAATTAATGATGCGCAACAGCAAACACAAAGGAAGCGCTTCATAAGAGGAAAGCAATGACTGATTGTAGGAAAAGTGTTTCCCTCTGCTGTGCATCAATGAGCACCATGAGTACCAGTTATGTGCACCGCTGAATATAAAACAGCATGTTTGGCAGTAATGTAAAATGTTTATAATAAATCTTGCAGTAATTACGATCAGTTATTTTGGGAACACCCAGAGTAACTTTTGTTTTTTTTGTTGTTGTTGTTTGTTTTGTTTATGTTTTGTTTTTTATAAAATGAGTTTTATGAAAGGATCATTAAACAAATACACACTTTAGCTGCATTGTTAATGGAATTCAGAGTTGTTTCACATCCATGCTTTTATTATATAAGAACAACTTAAATATAAATAATTGCACTTTTTAATAAGGAAATAAGGAATTGTTTTACTGTAAGCAGCTGGCTTCATGTTTCAGTTTCACAATATTTAAGAGCACATTATTATGTCACTTATTGGTCACCATCTGAAAAATGGCATAATGTTGTATGAGGTTCAGAGAAAATGGCAAAAATATTACTGTGGATAAACTATAGTCCGAGTTTGTTTTCCACCATATTTTCAAGACATTCCAGTGGCGAGGATTTAAGGGACTGCAGAGAGAATTGTAGGAAGGTGAGAGATCTGGAGGGCTGTTTAAAATTCCAAACAGGTAGAGATGAGGCTTCAGGAGGGTAGTGGAACAGCTACCGCCAAGCACAGGCACATGCACACACATACACACACACACACAGACGTGACACATGGAGGGAGAGAATAGGTAACCCACATGCAGAAAATGCTATTATGTTTGTATGTGTGCTTCAGAGTGAGAGGAAAAGAAACACTGTGTCATTACTGAAAAGGAGTATGGAAATAATGCTTTTAAATCTGATCCCACATCACTGGATTAACTGATTTAGCCAAGAATTATCTTTGGTTACAAAAAAAAGTTTATGGACTGTTTATGGACTAATGTACTGAAGACATGTTGCTGGAATTCAGTTTTATGCACAAGATCCATTTTGGAATATCAGTAGACATGAAGCCACACAAAGGTAAAAACGAGCTTGGGTTAATACTTGCGTTTAAGATCAAGATTTAACATTTAGATTTTGTGTAATATTTAAACTAACATTTATGTGAAAACTAGTTAGTTCCAGTTGATTTGTAGATGTTCATTCATTTTACTGCACCAGAAGCCTAACGACTTGGACCTTCATTCTACTACATAGGTATTGGCATCACCATACACCTCTGTCCACCGACTTCATGACTCCATAAGCTTTTCTCAGGCATCTCTTCATCTCAAAGGCTGAAGATCAAGAGACATGAATGTCACTGATTGTCCATCTTATCCAGTTGTCCAATCTTGTCCAGGTTGACTTTGCTTGCCCAAGCGTGCGCCTTGCAGGTCTTAAAATCCTTCCCAGAGTCCATGTTCCATGACCCCAGGTATTTCTGAATACCAAAGTGCCAGGTTCTAGTGCACTCTAGCTCTTAAAGGAAATGATGGATGACAATCTGATTGGTTTAATTGATATTCTAATCCAATTAAATTTTTCTGTGAATCTGATTATCATGTGAGACTTCACACCATATAATATCGGGGTAACAGTGGCAAAATATTCGACCATTTCATATTTGGATGTATTACTCGGCGCCCTGACCACTGTTCTGAAGAGATGTCATTCCTGTGGACAGGCATGCGCAATATTGTCGGGACATGGAACTGTCGATTTATGCGAAGAGACACACACAATTCACCAGAACATCGGCTGTGTGCACTGCTATGCAGATGCCATAATAGCGCTGTTAGCTGAGAACAAGAGAAAGTCACGTACTGATACCATCACTGCCGAAATGGGTGAATTTAAGCTATCACACGAAAGTATTGATGTGGATTCTGACACAGAATTACTGTTTTACATTTGATGGATTTGATGGATTTTCACATTTGATGGATTACTCCACGCCCTGACCGCTGTTGGAGCGATGCTGCCTCACGGTAAGCCTCTCCAACTGAAATACCTATAGAAAAATAAACCGTGCAACTGATGGAATTGGATTAGAATGGGAATAACCTCCTTGTGTCTGATGATTTACAGATGTTCATGCTGTTATACAGTTGCAAATATCCCTTTTAAAACTCCTTTTTACCGGCTCCGCTAACGCGGCGCTAGTAAAGCTCAATTTGCGACCGTATAACCAGCAAGAACATCCGCAAATCATCAGACACAACAGGGTTATTCCCTAATTATACACCCATGAATAATTAAGTGTCTAAATCCAACTCCTTTGCGCGCTGCATGTACTTTGTACTCAGATTACACACCATGTAACCAGCAAAGTTGAGGTGGACATATCTCAATTGCGCTTTTGCAATGTGCTTTAGAACGAGCATTGTATATTTTCAAGACAGGGCCCTCAGATTGCAGTGGTTCTCAACATGATTCATTGAGACTGATTTGCACAAATAAGGTAGTCACATTTCATAAAGTGCAACTGACCTCAGTGGGTCTTCAAGCAAGTAAGAGTTCAGATATGGACTCACAGACATTACAGATATCCAAAACAGGCCACTTCAAGAGTGAAATTTGCTTTCGCAGGGGAGTTTCCACAACGTGCACACATATTCAGGATGTCTCACATGAAATTCCAGTTGGTAGATTAAAAACAGATTTTTTTTTTCACAATATGCTGCCTTTAAACACATTTATGATGCCGTGGTTCAGTCCAAGTACCAACTTCCTCTATCAACTGATCATGAAACTGATCACTCGATGCCAAAATCAATACAAGTCGGACAGTAACATTTGGAGCAATTGTAAAATGGCTGGCTTGAGCTGACCTTGTGGAAGATTGCTGCTATTGCTGCCTGTTTACTGCCTCTGTGGAAGGGTGCACGCTGTGAGAGAGAAAGAGAGAGAGAGAGAGAGAGAGAGAGAGAGAGAGCTCAGCAATAAAGGAACAGATGAGACTGTATAAACACACGTGACCCTGCCCATGCTGTCAGCTGTCCCTGTTGCTGGCTGCACACACATGCACACACACACACACACACTGTTCCAGGACAGCATGAAAGCGGTCGAGAACACAAAATACTCATTTCACACACACTCAGTTCAATGTGCAAGTTCATAATTTCAACAACAGTTTTTTAACAGAGTGGTTGTTTAAATGAGCATGTTACATAAGAAACTGATCGTTGTCCTGGTGTTATTTTATGCTTCACTTCCTGGTCAAATGCAACAGGTTTCAGGTCGAGTTTGCTTGCAGATAAAAAAAATTGTGCAACTTTGTGGACAAGCAGTAAAAACAGACTCTACAGCCTTTTCAAACAATAAGATTCCTTTTGCAGACTCACAACATTGACAGTTTATTCCCATAATTCTGTCCGTGTTTACTGACAAAACTTGTTTATATTCATGATTCAGTGCCTGCACTGATTTAAGTCTTGGCTTGAAAGATGATTACGATGCCAGTTTGTTTTATGGTGTCTCAGTTGTTTTGTCACCAAGGAGCTTCCAAACATAAGGACCCACTTTTAACCTTCGCTACCAAACCTGTTTCCTGTTTTCTTCAGTTTCTCATGAAAATTTTTTTTTTCAGCCATTCATAACTTCATAGCCATCTGTTCATTAGTGTATAATTACCTGCAACAAGGGCTCGGATGTGTTTCCATAAGCTTAGAATGAACCCTACATATCTACATGGGAGTGCATCGCCTCATGGAAGCCGCCATGTTGCACCCCCGTGTTGATACAGCAGGTCAAAGCAACCCAGTCTCATGGCAAGTCTTGATTCAGCAGCACGAAATATACATTAATCTATTGGTTTGTGATATTGTGATGAAAGGCGCCTCATTTTCATCACAGCAACACAAATTCATTCCAATTCATTCCGTGATGGCTGCACGAAATTAAAAGTGAAGTGGGGGTGGGGGGGTGGCGGTGGTTAAGGTTAGGGTTGGGAGTAGGAGTAGGGTTAGTAATAGTGACTTAAAAAAAAAAAACCCCGTCACGAAAATTTGACTCATTTCGTGACGGGAGTGTTGTGTGGCTGGGGTGCCTGGCTGGCTTTTGTTTCTGTCTTCTGTCTTTCCTTCCAGGTGGCATGCGTTCAGGACTGAGTGGCTGATGTGTGGCTGAGTTATCAGGACCTCACCCTGATCACCTGAGGCTTGTCATGTGCAGCTCGTCAGGACTCACAGCTGTGGTGCATCTGTATGGATTCGGGCATGGTTGCATTTAAGTCTGGAGTACACAGTGTGTATTTGCCAGAGACTCGACCTTGTGACCAGACGGGTGAGATCGACGTTTGGAGAACCATCTCATCATTATGGACCGTACCAGGTTTGATGCCATGGTCTGTGAAAGAGGAGGGGGTGAGGTCTCACGCTCGTCAGCACACTTCCTGAGGTACTTTAGGTTTTGTGACTAACATGAGTACAGTCAGTAGATGTGGTGTCCCTCACACCTTATTATATTGAGCTGTTATGTTAGTCGTTTAATCAGCTTCCACTGCAGTGGAGAATTGAACTGGGTGTTCCATGCCTGCAGGGTGGGAAGCTGATTGGTGATTAAGCCAGGAAGTGTTTGCTGATTATGTACACCTTTGAGTGGTCTATCTGTGTGTGGAGTGGTGGACTCACATTATGGTTTCTTCTTTCACAGACTCGGTTGGTCGCGGCCACCTGGGGGGTGTCGGCGGGGTCCTTGGGTCCGAATTGTTCTGGCTCCGGACCATTTGTGCTGCGGGGAGCGCGCCGTTTTTCCACCTCGCCAGACCGCGCACTTATTGGTTATTAATTGAGCACTCACTGTTATGTCATTAAATTCTGTTATCCTTTGAACCGTGCTCTGTTTCCTTTATGCTGGGTCCTGTCAAACGCTGGTCGGTGCTCCGACTGCGTCCGAAACATAACAGGGAGAATGAAAAAAAGGTGAGACTGGGCTGCTCAAAGAGGAAATACATATGTTACATTCAAAAGTCTCGTAAGGTCAGAGTTTCAGACCTCTAGTTTGGGGTAAAAATTGCAGTGAACACTCCGTCGGACTGGAATTTTCACTCAGAAACTCGAGGAAATTGAGCAAATCAAGGTATCCCAGTGAGTCAAGATGTAATTTCAACATTGATTTTTGGTTGAAAACTGGGTGATAGCCATCTGAATGTCTTTTCACCCACTTTTAGACCAGCGAAAATGTGGCTACATTATCAACATGTCAGAGAATGTAAATTATTACATTCAATGGGTATTCTTTCAGCTGAAACTTTAAACAGAGGTGATACAGGTTATTGTGGTGAAATTTCTCCAAATTCAATTTTCACTGGTTTGTGAAATCTGGTTTACAAAAGACGTCTTTTCAACACATTAAATATCTGACATAAAATGTCACAAATACAAAGATGTGTTGCTTCACACTGTCAAAAAGAAGCCTCCAGACCGTAATGTGAACAGATTTAGAGATTATTTACAAATAAGAATTGACATTTACTGTTAAAATGCAAATGCAAGAAACACTTGTGAGTAATTTTGAGCTTCATGGCAAAGCTGTGAATACTTATGTACATATGATTTCTTAGTTGGTGTTTTTTATATAAATTTGCAAAAATCTAAAAAAAAGAAAGAAGCTTTTTCACATTGTCATTATGGGGTATTGTGTGTAGAATTTTGAGGGGAAAAAATAATTTCATCCACTTTGGAATAAGGCTGTAACATAAAAATAAATGTGGAAAAGTGCAGCACTTTCAAGTCATGAATCTGCAAGTCTCAAGTACAGTCCAAAGTCAAGTCTCAGATGCACTGTACACACAATGTAATATAATTGGTATTTGTGATTCTCATTAGTAACATTTCTCTTTCGTTTTAGCGTACAGATTGATGGAACCATAAAGTTATACAATGCTTGAATTAGCAACTGGATGTTCAACTACAGTGTGAGTCAGTTATTTCCATTTCAATTTATTTCATTTTCTATAGCGCCAAATTACAACAAAGTTGCCTCAAGGCGCTTCACACAAGTAAGGTCTAACCTTACCTACCCCCAGAGCAAGCACACAGGTGATAGTGGTAAGGAAAAACTCCCTCTGAGGAAGAAACCTCAAGCAGACCAGACTCAAAGGGGTGACCCTCTGCTTGGGCCATGCTACCTAGACAAATACCGACACAAATTACAAAAACAATTCCTAATAAAATGAATTAAAAGAGTAAAAAGCATAGTAACAGACTATGCCAGTATAATGAAAGGGAAAATAAGTGCATCTTAAGTCTGGTCTTGAAAGTCTCTACAGAACCTGACAATTTTATTGACGCAGGGAGATCATTCCACAGAACAGGGGCATGATAAGAGAAAGCTCTGTGACCCGCAGACTTTTTATTCACCCTAGGCACACAAAGTAGTCCTACACCCTGAGAACGCAAAGCCCGGGCTGGTACGTAGGGTTTAATTAGGTCAGCTAGGTAGGGAGGTGTCAGTCCGTGAACAATTTTATAGGCTAGTAGCAGAACCTTAAAATCTGATCTCACAGGGACAGGAAGCCAGTGAAGAGATGCCAAAATTGGTGTAATGTGGTCAAACTTTCTGCTTCATGTCAAAAGTCTGGCAGCAGCATTTTGAACCAGTTGGAGAGCCCTAATGCTGGACTGCGGTAAACCAGAAAATAGAACATTGCAGTAGTCTAATCTAGAAGAAACAAATGCATGAATCAGGGTCTCCGCATCAGCCATAGACGGGATGGGACAAATCTTCGCTATACGTTAACTGGTCAAATTCATGCCAATGTCTCACTGGACCAAGAACCATTTCAGTCTTATCAGAGTTTAAAAGCAGGAATTTGCTAGACATCCAGCTTCTCACTGATGCAAGGCAATCTTCTAAGGATTTTATGTGGATGAGATTACCAGCAGTTATCGGCATGTACAACTGAGTATCATCAGCATAGCAGTGAAAAGTAATCCCAAAATGCCTAAGGGGTGCTATACAAAGGGAGAAAAGCAGGGAGCCTAAGATGGACCCCTGTGAAACCCCAAATTTCATGTGTGTGTTTATTTGTCAATGTGTGGCCCTGTGCCAGACTGGCGGCCTGTCCAGGGTGTACCCCAGTTCTTGTCCAGTGACCATGGGGATAAATTCCAGCTCGCATGTGACCCTTAACTGGAGTAAGTGGGTAAAGAAAATGAATGAGTGAAGGAATGTTTGAATGGCCCTCATCTCAGCATGGGATTGGCCACAGACATCAACTCGTGCTCTTGTCATGGACATATTCAAGAGGCGCTTTCTTTGAGGTTGCATTTCTGTGCAAAGAAGAAAGTGTGCAAGTACAAACTCTCAATGTCAAAAATGTCATTTTTATTCAATGAGTGATTACATTTCAAAATAATCTGTGGCATCAGATTAGTGCCAAAAGCACTTGCGTGATAAAACATGGATTTGGGGGTATTATATTATTTCACACATGTAGATATTAACTGCAAGCGCACAAATTATCTCTGCGGACGTGCACTCAGAGGAAACTGCTGAGCAAGGAGGAATATGTGACCAGCACGCTCCCACTCTCTCCAAGGTGATTTCTGCTCGCGCGAAGTGGACTTCTGCTTTCTCGCTCGAAACGTTTGGCAGTTTTGGGAGGCAACCAGGGTCGGTACTGGCTCTGCTGTGACTGGTCGTTTCTGAAGAGTGAGATTTGATTGACAGTAAAATATATTTATGCATAAGAACTGCATAAGCTGTAATTAATTACTCCAAAGCAATACATGCACTCCTCACTGATACGATATATACACTGGCAAGTGAACAGGTTACTCCAATTTCTTTATGTGCAGCAGCTGATTACATCATCAGCCACATTTAAAACAACGAGAAGTTGCTCTTGATATCAGATCTATTTTTAAACTGCAGTGACTCATGATCAGTTTGTCTAAAATTGTTATAACAATAATTCCCTTGCCCTATTAATGCCTCTGATGAAATGAACAGATTAAGAAAAATACATATTGTTTTAGTTGTTTTAGCTACTGAACTAAGCACTATTAATATAATACTAGACTAAGTATACACTTTACTGCACCATGCAAGATTTCACCTGCTTTGAGAGAGAAACCCCCATCCTGATAAATATATTTTACTTAGAGATAGTAAATTCTGAAATATTAAAATTATCTCTCAATTTACTCTCAGAGTACAGCTCTTCAAACTTTGTAACAAAATTGCGTTGATGACTGAATTGCTAATTTTATGATGCCATGAAAGAAAAAATAAGATCAGTAATGTGTCTTTCAAAGTTGATCCATTATTTTGGGGTGCCAAATATTGTGAATACCAAATTTGAGCTTTATGCTTCTATTCAGAGCTGACAGTGGGGCCAGAAAGTATTTAGTCAGTCCCTGATTGTGCAAGTTCTCCTACTTAGAAAGATGAGAGAGGTCTGTAATTTTCATCACAGGTACACTTCAACTGTGAGAGACAAAATGAGAAAAAAAAATTCCAGGAAATCACACTGTAGGATTTTTAAAGAATTTATTTGTAAATTATGGTCAAAAATAAGTATTTAGTCAATAACAAAAGTTCAGCTCAATGCTTTGTAACATAATCTTTGTTTCCCATAATGTAACGATTCCTGTAAGTATTCTCCAGGGTTGCACACACTGTAGCTGGTATTTTGGCCCATTCCTCCATGCAGATCTCCTCTAGAGCAGTGATGTTTTGGGGCTGTCGCTGGGCAACATGGACTTTCAACTCCCTCAACAAATTTTCTATGGGGTTGAGGTTTGGAGACTGGCTTGGCCACTCCAGAACCTTGAAATGCTTTTTACGGAGCCACTCCTTTGTTGCCTGAGCGGTGTGTTTGGGATCACTGTCATGCTGGAAGACCCAGCCACGTTGCATCTTCAATGCTCTCACTGATGGAAGGAGGTTTTGTCTTAAAATCTTACGATACATGGCCCCGTTGATTCTTCCCTTAACACAGATCAGTTGTCCTGCCCCCTTTGCAGAAAAACAGCCCAAAGCATGATGTTTCCACCCTCATGCTTCACACAGTAGGTAGGGTGTTCTTGGGATGCAACTCAGCATTCGTCTTCCTCCAAATATGATGAGTTGAGTTTTTACTAAAAAGTTCTATTTTGGTTTCATCTGACCACATGATATTCTCCCAATCCTCTTCTGGATCATCCATATGCTCTCTGGCAAACTTTAGATGGGCCTGAACATGTAGTGGCTTAAGCAGAGGGACACACCTGGCACTGCAGGATTTGAGTCCCTCTCTGCATAGTGTGTAGCCTTTGTTACTTTGGTCCCAGCTCTCTGCAGGTCATTCATCAGGTCCCTCCGTGTAGTTCTGGGATTTTTGCTCACCTTTTTCATGATCATTTTGACCCCACGGGATGAGATCTTGCATGGAGCCCCAGATCAAGGGAGATTATCAATGGTCTTGTACAGTATGTCTTCCATTTTCTTACAGTTGCTCCCACAGTTGATTTATTCACACCAACCTGCTTGACTATTGTAGACTCACTCCTCCCAGCCTGGTGCACATCTACAATGTTTTTCCTGGTGTCCTTTGACATCTCTTTTGTCTTGGCCATGGTTGACTTTGGAGTCTGACTGTTTGAGGCTGTGGACAGGTCTCTATTATACAGAGAACGAGTTCCAACAGATGCCATTAATACAGGTAACAGGTGGAGGACAGAAGAGCTTCTTAAAGAAGTTAGTGGTCTGTGAGAGCCAGAAATCTTGCTTGTTTGTAGGTGACCAAATACTTATTTTCCACCATAATTTACAAATAAATTCTTTAAAAATCCTACAATGTGATTTTCTGGATATTTTTTTTTTCTCATTTTGTCTCTCATAGTTGAAGTGTACCTATGATGAAAATAACAGACCTCTCCCATCTTTCTAAGTAGAAGAACTTGCACAATCAGGGACTGACTAAATACTTTTTTGCCCCACTGTATTGCTTTCTGAATATGCAAATACAGGTTCAAAATTGGTTCGCGCCATGTTACGGTACCCTACTTTGCAAGTTTTTTTCACTCTGAAGTCATTTGAGCGTACAGATTTGTGTATTCTACAATATCCATCAATCAATCAATTTTATTTATATAGCGCCAAATCACAACAAACAGTTGCCCCAAGGCGCTTTATATTGTAAGGCAAGGCCATACAATAATTACGTAAAAACCCCAAAGGTCAAAACGACCCCCTGTGAGCAAGCACTTGGCGACAGTGGGAAGGAAAAACTCCCTTTTAACAGGAAGAAACCTCCAGCAGAACCAGGCTCAGGGAGGGGCAGTCTTCTGCTGTGACTGGTTGGGGCTGAGGGAGAGAACCAGGAAAAAGACATGCTGTGGAGGGGAGCAGAGATCAATCACTAATGATTAAATGCAGAGTGGTGCATACAGAGCAAAAAGAGAAAGAAACACTCAGTGCATTATGGGAACCCCCCAGCAGTCTAAGTCTATAGCAGTATAACTAAGGGATGGTTCAGGGTCACCTGATCCAGCCCTAACTATAAGCTTTAGCAAAAAGGAAAGTTTTAAGCCTAATCTTAAAAGTAGAGAGCGTGTCTGTCTCCCTGATCCGAATTGGGAGCTGGTTCCACAGGAGAGGAGCCTGAAAGCTGAAGGCTCTGCCTCCCATTCTACTCTTACAAACCCTAGGAACTACAAGTAAGCCTGCAGTCTGAGAGCGAAGCGCTCTATTGGGGTGATATGGTACTATGAGGTCCCTAAGATAAGAAGGGACCTGATTATTCAAAACCTTATAAGTAAGAAGAAGAATTTTAAATTCTATTCTAGAATTAACAGGAAGCCAATGAAGAGAGGCCAATATGGGTGAGATATGCTCTCTCCTTCTAGTCCCCGTCAGTACTCTAGCTGCAGCATTTTGAATTAACTGAAGGCTTTTCAGGGAACTTTTAGGACAACCTGATAATAATGAATTACAATAGTCCAGCCTAGAGGAAATAAATGCATGAATTAGTTTTTCAGCATCACTCTGAGACAAGACCTTTCTAATTTTAGAGATATTGCGTAAATGCAAAAAAGCAGTCTTACATATTTGTTTAATATGCGCTTTGAATGACATATCCTGATCAAAAATGACTCCAAGATTTCTCACAGTATTACTAGAGGTCAGGGTAATGCCATCCAGAGTAAGGATCTGGTTAGACACCATGTTTCTAAGATTTGTGGGGCCAAGTACAATAACTTCAGTTTTATCTGAGTTTAAAAGCAGGAAATTAGAGGTCATCCATGTCTTTATGTCTGTAAGACAATCCTGCAGTTTAGCTAATTGGTATGTGTCCTCTGGCTTCATGGATAGATAAAGCTGGGTATCATCTGTGTAACAATGAAAATTTAAGCAATGCCGTCTAATAATACTGCCTAAGGGAAGCATGTATAAAGTGAATAAAATTGGTCCTAGCACAGAACTCCATAATTAACCTATTAATTAAAGATTCCCCATTTACATGAACAAATTGTAATCTATTAGATAAATATGATTCAAACCACCGCAGCGCAGTGCCTTTAATACCTATGGCATGCTCTAATCTCTGTAATAAAATTTTATGGTCAACAGTATCAAAAGCAGCACTGAGGTCTAACAGAACAAGCACAGAGATGAGTCCACTGTCCGAGGCCATAAGAAGATCATTTGTAACCTTCACTAATGCTGTTTCTGTACTATGATGAATTCTAAAACCTGACTGAAACTCTTCAAATAGACCATTCCTCTGCAGATGATCAGTTAGCTGTTTTACAACTACCCTTTCAAGAATTTTTGAGAGAAAAGGAAGGTTGGAGATTGGCCTATAATTAGCTAAGATAGCTGGGTCAAGTGATGGCTTTTTAAGTAATGGTTTAATTACCGCCACCTTAAAAGCCTGTGGTACATAGCCAACTAATAAAGATAGATTGATCATATTTAAGATCGAAGCATTAAATAATGGTAGGGCTTCCTTGAGCAGCCTGGTAGGAATGGGGTCTAATAGACATGTTGATGGTTTGGATGAAGTAACTAATGAAAATAACTCAGACAGAACAATCGGAGAGAAAGAGTCTAACCAAATACCGGCATCACTGAAAGCAGCCAAAGATAACGATACGTCTTTGGGATGGTTATGAGTAATTTTTTCTCTAATAGTTAAAATTTTATTAGCAAAGAAAGTCATGAAGTCATTACTAGTTAAAGTTAAAGGAATACTCGGCTCAATAGAGCTCTGACTCTTTGTCAGCCTGGCTACAGTGCTGAAAAGAAACCTGGGGTTGTTCTTATTTTATTCAATTAGTGATATGAAGATTGTCCTTTGAATCCCTTCTTTAGTACAGCTATTTGAAAATATTAATTTTGTAATTATTTGCGAGAATGGACAAACTGTCATTTTTGTGATGCTACAGAATGAAAAATTTGCTCTGTATCCCATTTTTGAAATTTATTACTGTATCTGGGGTGCCCAAATAGGGTGTATTCCAAATTTGAGCTTTATATCTGCATTTTTAGCTAAGGTAATGCCTTTTAAAAATGAAAAAATGCTCAAAATGCATTTGCGAGTGTAAAATAGGATTGTGGGTACCCTGATTAAAAAATTATATCAAAAGAGTACTTGGAATTAAGCAGAAATATTTTGCATATGTTCAACAGACATCTGTGGGTACTTGTAAAAAAAAAAGAAATCATGAGAATCTGAGTTGGTGACCCGGGAAGATTTTGGAAAATCTGATGATTTCACACGGAATGACATATATATATATATATATATATATATATATATATATATATATATATATATATATATATATATATATATATATATATATATGTGTGTGTGTGTGTGTGTGTGTATACATGTATTTATGAAATTGTTTTTATGTGTGCATGCATGTATATATTTCTTATTTTTATAGTATAAGGGGGTGGGTATTTATAAGCTTTGCTTCTGTCCACACCCTTTCAGTCACACGGGTTCATTGTAGAGTTGTTTTCTTCTGAATTTTTTTTGTTATTGTTGAATTGTGTGCCGAATAAATTCATTCATTCAAGTGGCTGAAATGGGTTTCCTCAGGAGGATGGCTGGTGTCTCCCTTAGAGATAAGTTGAGAACTGAGAACCTTGGTCATCCGCGAGGAGTCAGCTTGCAAACAACTGGTGGTCATTATGACTTGAGACTTGCAGATTCATAACTTGAAAGTGACTAGTTGGTGACTTCGTCCCACCTCTGGCCTGGGAACGCCTCAGTATCCCTCACTCAGAGGTGGTTAATTTGACCTGGGAAAGGGAAGTTTGGGGTCCCTTGCTGGAACTGTTGCCCCCGTGACCCGATCACGGATAAGTTGTTGAAGATGAGTGAGTGAGTAAAATACACGTTATGATATGTGGCATGAACAGATGAAAGAAATCAGCTACAGAACGATGTTGAGATATGATTTTTAATGGTGGGCTTATTTCCTTGGCGGCCGGGGGGGGGGGGTTACAGCCCCATCCAACATCACCCCTGCACAAGCATAGGAAAAACACACTCTCAGATGGAACCCCACAGTTAAAATTTCAATAAAATTATAAATAAAACTGGCTTTGTGTTAGAAAACTGTAAAGTGATACTGAATGGAATCTTCTTTCCTCTCCACATCATACCACTCTGGTTTAAAGTGCAGTTCATTGGCTTTGTCGTTCCATTACCGGCTTCCCTCCCGCCTGCTCTTCATTCCCAAGTGTTTGATCCTGCCAGATGTTTCCACCTCTCCTACATTCTCCCCGTCCTTGGGCTACACCTGCTCCTGCATTCACCTCAAACACTCCTCTCTTGTTTGTTCGCTCACAAATGACCTCGGGGTCATGAGCGTCTTAGATCTCCACGATGCTTCACACATCCCGGCCAGTGAAGCAGCTGCTGCCCAATTTACTCATTTCAGTCAATCAGTGAAAATAACACTGAAGCACTATACATCCAAGAGATTACACACAAAGGTACACACATGCTTTAGTCCTGCTAATTGTTGGCTATTAGTCTGCACGTCTGGGATTACATGTCTTATTAAATACAGAATTTCAAATGAGCTTTGTTAAATAAGAAAGTACTCTCCTTTTAATGAAGCTAATTTATATGGAAATTACACATAATGCTGACGATTCGGCGAGAGATTTATCCTCATTGGATGGGGGTGGGGGATAAGACACCCCCCCCGCGTGACTAAGCAGGACCTTGCTTCTGGATCACATCCTCAGAGTCCAGGTCATGTGTGTTTGGGTTCAGCACGCAGCCATCAGCATGTGATGGAGAGCATGTGTGTGAACCGGTCTCCTTGTGCTGACCCTGCAGAGCTCCGGCCCACCTCCCCCTGGTTCCCACTGATCCATCATGTTGTCCGATTGCCCAGAGAAAAGCCATTACTGTGCGTGAGACAACACACTGCATTAGCAGTGTGAGCTGCAGGTGTCTCCTTTCTGTGCCGTGCTCATTTCTCACTATCACTGGATGCAGATGTCATGTTTATGGAGCCCTACCAGTCAAACGGCATGACAGCGGGCCCTCGGGTGCTCCACGCAGATGAGAAGCTGCATAGTGCAGCCTCCTCCGCTGATTTGCTCGATTTTACACTGTAGTGTGTTTTCTAAAGTGTTGGGATACTGCAGGCTGGGTGATAAGACAATTTCTGTCTCACTCTGACGAGTGATTTATTAATGCAGGTCTGGATGCAGCTTTGCCCCTGCAGACTGATTCTGTCCCTCAGGCAAAAAGCTCGTTGTTGCCCCCTGGTGGTAGCTCTAAAACGAAACAGACACTAAATCCTTATCTTTTGACACACCGTGCACATGATGTGTTCAAAATGAAGAACAACACTACAAAACATGTTTTACATGTTTTCTTCCCACCTCCGAGTTTCCACTCAGGTAATCCTAGTAATAAATTTGAATGAAATTTGAATTGTGGGTGGGGGTGGTCCTATTCAAGAGACAGGTAATGAACAAAAGTTTTATTTGAACAGGAAATAAAAAAGTGACAAAAATTTAAAACAATAATTTGCATAAATAGATTCCATCAGCACATTTCAAAGACATCTTTGTAAAAGGAATATGATCACAACATCCACCGAAAACATTAAACAAAATGCACATCCCCCCCCCGCCAACAGTTCCAATTGGCAAGTAATCAAGAATCAATCAGTGCAACTGCAGCTTAAGTGCATTATTGTGGGTACAGGCTGGGTCAAAGTGATGGGGCGATTAAGTGTACCTACCATGCCTCATGCCTCAGAGGCTGACAGTCTGTGGATTTAAGTGACAAAAACATGCAGACGCCTTAACTTTGCAGAACGGAGTTTGGGGAAGTATCATCTTTTTGTAGACTGAAACAAGTTAATTGTCAGCATTTACTCTTCTGGTTGTACTGTATATTTTAAAAAGGGGCCCGGTTTCATAATGCAGTCAAATTTTTTTTTTTAGTCTACTAAACTTACTTAGTCGAATACGCTTGGTCACCCAACATTAGCCATCTAATCTCTGTTTCACATCAACAGCTAAACTTGTAGATTAGCCGTCTAACGTTAGTTGTCAATTTTCATGGGCATAATCAGCTTCGCGAGAGCCGTTGCTAAGAAACACCTCCAATGCGTGAGAGTTTTGTTTACTTCCGGGTTGGTCGTCTGCTACAAACATATTGAAGTCCGCTGCACCGGAGGAAAAGCACTCCTGGCCTCGGCATGCGCATTATTACAAAGTGACACGGAAACTGTCAAGTTTTGACACGACTTGTAATGCGGCGTCACATTTCACTGCACGCCACGACGAATCAGTTTTCTGTCACGTGCGCATAATTAAACTCGGCTCCACAGCATTCAGTTTGATGCAGTATGCCGATGAAGAACAGTGACGCGAAGTCAGCCAAGTGTCGGTCCACAGTTCCTGCTGAAGCTCCTCAGGACGCTCCTGCAGGTGTTCCACCTGTTGTTGTAACCGATGAGTGGGAGAACGAGTCTGAGCAACCAGAGGAACCAGAGGAGCGAGAGGAGACTCACGAGCAGCCAGACATCTCTGCACCTCCTCCAGTCCGGCGGAGGAAGAAGTGCGCGCACAATTAAACCCTGCTGCACTGCATTCAGTTTGATTGCTGACACCAAGTCAGCTAAAAGTCTCATTTCAGTGCTCTTCAGCGCGCTCCTGCAGGTGTTCCACCTGCTGCATGTGCCTGATATTTGGGAAAACGCGTGAGACGAGAGCCACATGAAGCCACACGTATGGCTCTGTCCGTCTCCTCCTCCTCCTCCTCCTCTCTGCGCCACTCCATGGCACAGAGCCCAACTACACATGCAGTCACAAAGTTCTTCTGAAAAACTGGAGCGATCTGAATTCGGTTGGATGAATATGGGTGTGTGTGTGGAGACAGTTCATCTTGTTCACAACGTGACAGAACTTAGCGATGCGCTGTTACGTGCAATAGCGCTCCATAGCGCGCAACAACGCGGAACATTATTCTTGACCGTGCGTGATGGTTCCTGATAATTCTCCAGCAACACGTGCCATTAATCGTAACGTGTGGTAACAGGTTGCAGCAGTTCCTGAGGACACCTGACGCCTCTGCCCGAATCATCACATTCGTGATCAGCGGCCAAGAATGTGTACTTTGTGGCATTCGTGACTTGTCGTTGTTATGTGTAAACGCAGCATAAACATCTCCAAAGGTCTATTCCAGTCCCGGAACACCCGTTCCCGCCGCAAGGCTCTCCTTCCTTCCTGCTCCATCAATTGGTGGTACATGATAGCCACCATTTTTGAGGTACGACACTGAAGCTTTGTCAACAAGATTAGCCAACGCCAAACCTTAGCCGACTAAGAGCTTTGTGCAACGACTAACATCAAAAGATTAGTCGTCTAAGTGAGTTTAGTCGACTAAACAAGATGAGACCACTTCATGAAACTGAGCCCAGGTCTGTGAATGACTAGTGCTATGATAATGCATTTTACTGTCATTAAACGTGAAGGCATCAGTAGACTTATAGCACACTGTGAACCCAACTCTGTTACACAGATGGGTTCACTTTGCGCTGAACTTAATTAGGGCAAGTATATTATTTATGTTCATGCTCCAGTGTTGGGATGGGTGACACAGCTCCAAATCAATATCACAATAAATTTAAAATTTTAACCTTGATTATAATTAATGAATGATTATATTGTAGTATTTTTTGTGTGCTGTCCTCATAGCTCTTAGCTTAAAATTTATTTTTAAGAACGAGAGAATAATCTCAACTTTTTATTGCGATTTACTGACTGAACATTTTGATGCAAGTACAAGATTTACCTGAAAATAATATATCAGGAACATGGTTTACTGCCAAAAAGGATGAGGGTGTTACCAAAAAAGTATTGGAGGTTGTAACTATCAATTCTGATTCATTTTCAGTTACCCTTGCAGTTGACTGATCACTGGTGCCGATGATGATTTTTATAGGACTGCTGATATATCATAGTTATTTTTTAATTTGTTTTTATGCATGTGATACAACAATTAATAATGAAGCTACAAACTGCAGGCTACAAATTCAAATCATACCGTTGTCTCTGAGGTTAACGTTACATCTGGCACATTACCCAAAGCTTCAATAAACCATTCTCATGGTTTTAAGGCCCCCGGCTGCCTGCACATTGACACGGGGGGAGCCCTAGTATCATTTCACCAAAGTCACACCGAGGAGCTTGCCAACAAACTAGTCAGACGTGACTGCAGAAAGATTGTGGTTTTGTATTTTTTAAAGTCTGTCTTGTAACCACAGACACTGGTCAAGGCAGATTTACATAAAACAACAAAAAAAAAAAAACACTGAATCGGAATTGGATCACTAGTATACGCATTACGCATGCTAACAGTTTGAGCTTTATTCATTTAAGCAGTTAAAAGAAAGGTTCAAATGTGAATGCAAAACAACTGAATTTAACAGTTTCTCTATAAAAATATCTTAAAAATCTGACATTTTAGTACAGTGTAGGGTTGAAATCAGTTCTGTTTGAGAGAGCTTAATAACAGGCTGGTACGTAGGACGTCTGCACCTCCTCCTCTCCTATGACACTGCTACACATTAACAGACAGCATAAAGAATGTCCTCTTCATCTCCTCCCTGCTCTAAACAAATACACCAACTGTCTGCAGACAGTCATTTCATTGTAGAGTTTAACATGCACAGTGGTTTGTGGTTGATCTGTGAACGGGAGGAGAATGACCAACAGTTGAACACATACGCTCCCTAGCAGCGTCAGGATCATTGAAAAGGTGAAGCTGGGAGGACAAAACAAACAAACAAAAAAATTAGCACACAGGATTGAGCATAAGAGGGGCAGAGACAACTAACAAATAGTAACCGATAATCTATACAGTCTACACATATCCACAACTCAGTGTTTTTGCACAAAGAACCATGTTTTGGGACGTGAGACTGGCTAAACCAAAGTGAATTAAAGGAAAAAAAAAAAAAAAAAAAAAAAAAATTGATTTTCAAAACGCAACCTACAACAGGGCAGTCAATAAACAGATTGTCACATTTCATGCTCTGCACACAGTCTATAACATTTTCACAAGACAAGCAAGAAAATTCATCATCCTGGTTCAGATAATTCATAAACAAACACAGTAAGCAAAACTACACTACACAGACATACACACAAACACATCCCACTTCACCATGGGATGCAACTCCGTACTATAAGTGTTGAACAGCTTGTTCCCAGTGCACAAGATTTAAAACCATCCCAAGCAGAATGTGTGAGACGGACTGCTGACATTATAAGGACACTTGAAGAAAGACTACTGTTTGGATTAACTGAATGCAGTTGCAATGTACCAGTGTGTTGGCTGCTTATAGCGTTCCAAAGCTTATAAAATCATAGTTCTCTGTAGTATGACAAAAATAAATAACACAAACCTCTTGCAGCAGTTATAAAAAGGCCACTGAATGCTTTTGTGTTCGTACGTGACAGAGATGCAAACCCAATAGTATAGGTAAGAGCGAACTGTTAAACTGTCATGCAATACCATACAATACCATAAGAACGACTGGTGCACAGCCTCATACAGTTTCTTGATCAAGTTTCCAAACATGCCTTTACAAAAATTTAACTGTATGCATCCCAGGTTAAAGTACAGCTTCCTGTTAACCCGGACGAGCCCCCCAAGGCTGACACTGACTACGGGGGAAATGACAGAGAGCAATCACAAATACAAAAAGTGCCTCAATCCTGTAACACTAGATTTTAATGGCATAGTTGCCAAAGAACAACAGAGAATGATCAACGGCTTTTTAGATTTCTACTTTTGGCTACACAAAATAGGAAAAAAAAAAAACAGCATAGCTATTTTCCTGGAGCAATAAATTTAGGCTGTTCTTCCTGACAATACTGTCTTCTCGCAGAGCAAGAAAAGCTTATTTTGGGACAAGCCAGTGGCCTGTTTTGCTGAATAAGTTAAGAAAAAAAGCCTGTTTACATCATTTGTACAATAACACTTTACATTAAGTTGCCCTGAAGTCAAAACACATCATTAGTGTAACGATGCCATCTTTTCTTTTTAAGGTATAATGATGGAGTCAAATTACCCAAGAGGAACTCGGCTGAAAATACCCGAGGAGTCATCATAGTTTTACAGAAAAGGACACTTTGAAGAGCTAAATATATCCTCGTTAAAGCATCAAAAACCTCCACTGCCCTGCCAATGCCCCATCTGCACAGAAACCAAATCAATAATACACATTTCCAACAGTAACACCGATTTTGTTGTTTTTCGAAAAGGATTTTGACTCCCAAAGTGACAGTTAAACAAGGTTTCTTCATGCGCTTACACATTTGTTTTGGATAGCAGGAGCCAAAATTCTCAGGTTGTGTAACAACACTATGTCACACTGTCAGAACTTCCTCACTTAGTATTTGCAATTCCACTGTCTTCATGGAGACTTGACTTTTCTTGCCCGAGGTGACACTTTATCATCAGACTTCACCACCCCATTGGCAGCACCTCCTGACAAAACAAGAAAACAAAATCATCTATGAGTGCAGATTTCAGCTTTGCATGAGGAAGTGCACAATATCACAAGAATGATATTTTGCCAAAACCCAAAAGGGTGTCCGCACTTACCTCTCACTGGCTCTCTCTTGTGAGGTTTGTTCTTCGGACTGACTGTCTTCTTCTTTGAGGCCTGGTTCTGGCTGTGCTCCCTCCACTTTTTCAACTGGAAGTTAATAAATTTCCACATCATCCATGCTTGTGTGAGGCAAATAGCTGCCAGGCAAGTCATTCTGAGGGGTGAAGAAGACACATTTATTTTTTAACCCACATAATTAGAAGTGAATTAATATTGAAATGAAGGAAGTAGAACATTAAGACCTACTCTTACCTTATGGTCAGCACATTGAAGTTCCCTTCCGCGAGTGACAATCCCTGTTTTTCTGTCCGGGGCAGCCCAAATCCAAATGTCAGCACCGACAGTGTAAGAGTAAGGAGGCGAGCAATGACAAAAAGCAGTGCCCACAAAGTAAAACTATATTTAATAAGAAGAAAAAAACAATATGTCACATAACTCAGTACACTTTACAGTCAACAGGTTCCTAAATAAGTCAAATACAGTGGTGCTAGTACGTATCTGAACCCTTGGTCTTTTACACATTTTTGTGATGTTAAATTAATACAAATTTATGCAGGCTTTGTTATTATATTTAAACAAAATAAAATAAAAAAATACTAAAATTATGCTGTGAAAATTATCACAGCATTATTATAACATAATGAATTGCACGGGTACGCAAATGCTATAATAGGACAAACATTTATTTTCTCAGCCAGTTTTCTTTAGACAACTCGAGGGATGGATACATAAACATTTCCAACACACAAAATATGTCTTGGACTTCATTAACATCAATAACAGTACAGTACTCAAAGGTAAATCTGAGTGAGCATGAATGGTGTGAGGGAAGCCACCAAGGCACCCGTAACAATTTTGAAAGAATTTCTAACGCTGTGAGAGGCATCACATAATACAACTTTTGTCTGTTGTATCACTATTCATACAGCTTCATGTTCGAATAACACAGAGAAGAATTTTCTTAAATAGCTTGCTAGAAGACAATGGGAGACTCAAGTCTAGATTTGGCCTTCTTTTAATAAAGCTCTTCTCTGTTCCACTCCACCATAAAGTTCACACTTATGCAATCTATTATTTTAACTTTTTATTTTTATGTAATTGAGATCATGTTGTAGATACTTATTTTTACTGCAACTTTGAAAAGCATTTTTATATATATGATGAAGCCTGAATTCACTTTTTTTTTTTTTTTACTTGAGCTTGCAAAAAATAAAAGTGTGTGAAAGCTCACAGGTTCACAAACATATCCAGACCACGACAACATCATTCTGTTTGTATAAAGTGATATAAATACATAAATGACGTGTTTGCAGATACCCTTTCTGTTTATTCTCATCACTGAAGTAAAAGAGGCGCGACGCGTGGAACAGGAGCTCCACCAGGTAGTGAGGGACCAGCAACACCAACCCCAGGCGATGGAGGCTGAACAGAGGACACAAAGAGGGACAACAGAGCGAACAGTTAAAAAGAAAACAACTCAGGGAGACAGCAGGACATCTAACAGTAATCATTAACTACATAATAAATAAAATGTGAGGACACAACATATCACGTCCCTCTAGACCAGACACGATTTTTGCTGGGTGATGAATTGTTCCAGAAATAATTGCAAATAAATAATATTACTGTCATTGTAAGACTACTTTGTGCCACAGATAATGCAAGTACACCCTTTCAGAATATTCAGACACTAGAATGCGAATGTAAAAGAACATTGAAATATCCAAAATAAATAAAACATAAAACTATATGATGAAAAGACAAATAAAATACACTCTCAGGTTATGTTAAAAAGTGCACTAAATCAGCACTACAAAGTTGGCACAATGGCTTGCTCAGACTAATTGGCTCATAGTTTCATTTTTTTTTTTCCATTCATCTTAAGCCACAGTTGCCCAAATTTTTGAAAACTGTGCCACACGGATCAGACCCTGGGTCTGAAATAAATGCTGATGTTTTGTGAGTGACATATACAATTACTGCATTGTATTGTATGGGGAATTAACATTCAAAGTCTATAATTTCTAAATAATAAAACCACTACTATTTAATCTGTTTATTCATAATGTATTAAATGTGCACACTGTCTATTACCATAGCAGGCCAAAACAAAGTGAGGATGGGCCAAATATATGGCCTGCGAACCCCAAATTGGATAGTCCTGACATTAACCCAATGTTCCCTTGCTGCAACTGTGGTGTTAAAAAAAATAATAATAATTTGGATTAGGTAAGGAACTAGAGAACTGGTTCCAAATCTTTCAATCCATTGAAATTGTATGCCTGAGAAATCATAAATTTCTCATATCAATGCAGTCATATTTTTTCTGACAGTTCTGCATTCCCAATGCATGTACCACGATATCAGACATGATGACGTCAAACTCTGCATGTAAACCCACTCTCCCATTAATGATATCTGACAACCGACTGTGTATGTTTTTGGCTTACACAACAAAAAAGGGACACCCAGTCAGTGCATAAAAATGTATGTAATCCGGAATAATAGTGGCATTGTAGTACACAGTCAACAATCAGGAAAATTTTGAACATGTTTTTTAAAAAAAGACTGTGACGTAATAAATAAAGAGCTACAAAAGGGATTAGTCAAATGTAATCTGTGCAGATTGGGGTTGGAGGGGGGATAATATGCCTTTTACTTTAATTTTACAGACTGCTTTGGTTTTTCATTTCTGCTTGAATGTGGATTTGACAGTGCAGTCTTTTTGATGTCAGATTAAAATTAAAATACAATGCAGATTGTTTTCTGTTTTGGAGCAGAGTGATTTCATTGCCTAAAGCGGGCAGCAGTCGCTTTGTGTGCAGGACAGTGTATTCATATCCTCCGCATTCGCTGAGCTCCTTAAATCTCCTCTGGAAATATACTGTAAAGCCATAATCCCACAAAAGGTGTTCCATGCATTTCAGTAGACGATAGTTTTCAGACATTAACAGATACATTTTAGCGTTGTAGTAATGTCTTGTTATAACCACAGACATTAGCACTTAGACTGCACAGTACCGTTGTGAGCATGTCTATTACTTCCCGTATCATGGAGCTGCATTCAGTATCAACTAATTATCAATAACCTGATGTACACAGAATTTTAGACTGCTCTTGTTGTTGTTGATGTGGGCAGTCGGATCTGAGTTCCTCATTTTTTTGAATCAGCGAGAAACTGCGAGAAAGAGGCACATTTCAAGAATTCTACATTTCGAATTCTTCCTATATGAGAACATCTTCACCACAGGTAGAGGAAGTTTACACAAGTTTCTTACTTTCGCAAATAAATCCGATAATGACACAAAACTTATTTTGTCCAATCACTGAACAAACCTAACAAAATATGATTGTGAAGTAATGACATTGTTTATATTAAGTGGTGCGTGTGGGGGAGAAGATAAAATCACCTTGTGGTTTACATTTCTAAAAACAAATATCTCAAAATATAAATTAGTCTGCAGTTAAAACTGAGCACTTACAGACCGTAATGGGCTGTTGGATTTGGCTAACTGAAATTAAATGTCCACTGAAATAATGGAAAGGATTATAAAACTCCAGGTCAGATAAAGTGCTGAATCCTCTACACCACAGACCTACTCCAAGCATAAAACTCCCCCAGGAAAGAAATCCAACAGAGTGTGGGCAAAAGACATCTGTTGTTCCTGGTGTATCTATGAACAAGATTGGGAGGTTTTAAAAGGAAAATCAATGGGTAGACAAACACAGTCAGGATAGATCATTCAAAACGATATACCTTGTGAAATAAAATACCAACAAAACCAATAAAAATAAAATGTGGGGAGAGAGGGATCAATATTTGTGGCTAAACATAATGGGATTTGCATACAGCAAGAACAAACAAAAACTAGCACGAACACCTAAACAAAAGAAAGCGAGGTGACCGTGGGTGAAAGCGCAGTAATCACAGAATGTGTACAACTCAAAGAAACAGATATTTGGTGATGAATCTCATGTCTGCATTTGCCTTTGAGATGATGCTGGAACATTTGTCTGGTGCTGTTCTAATGGAATATATCAATATGACTGACTGAAGTAAACAAGTAAATTTCCATGCTTATTCAAGACGATACGTGGTTGCATTTCAGGTGAAGGACCGGCACAGATGGCAATCATTACCTCAGCAGTCAAAGGTGGACACTTTGGACACCTTTCACATTCTGTCAGCAGAAACGTGTTTTGGTTATAAGGAATTTATGTGTTTGAATGACAGTTCATCTCGCCACAGAGCAAAGAGTGTCAAAGCTTTTCTTTAATAATGGCATCAACTCAGTGAGATGGCCAGCAAATAGTCCAGTGCTCAAACCAATCAAAAATGTTTGGTAGAAATTAAGAATTTAGTTTCTGGCTCTACAAGGTAAATAAAGCCAGTGACAATGCTACAAATATGCTGTACTGCCATCAGTACACACACACACACACACACACACACAGATGTTTCTTCTTCTGCATACCCATTTCATCCTCAGATGGTACATTCAAAGGAGGGGGGGTAAGAAGAACTGCACTCACTTTAACACGTAGGCACCAGTGATGTGAGCCACATAAAGGCAAATGTAATACAGCTGGCGAGGAATGTCCTCCTACAAAAACACAACACATGCAGAAGGACAGTTAGAAACAGAGGAAAGTTCTCTGACAGCAACTTCAGCTACCACAAACAGTCCAGTCTGCTTGAAAGGCTTTGGAACAGTGTGACATCCCTATTATTTTAATGACATAAATACAAATTATATATATATATATATATATATATATATATATATATATATATATATATATATATATATATATATATATATACACACACAACAAAAATATAAACGCAACACTTTTGGTTTTGCTCCCATTTTGTATGAGATGAACTCAAAGATCTAAAACTTTTTCCACATACACAATATCACCATTTCCCTCAAATATTGTTCACAAACCAGTCTAAATCTGTGATAGTGAGCACTTCTCCTTTGCTGAGATAATCCATCCCACCTCACAGGTGTGCCATATCAAGATGCTGATTAGACACCATGATTAGTACACAGGTGTGCCTTAGACTGCCCACAATAAAAGGCCACTCTGAAAGGTGCAGTTTTGTTTTATGAGGGGGCGATACCAGTCAGTATCTGGTGTGACCACCATTTGCCTCATGCAGTGCAACACATCTCCTTCGCATAGAGTTGATCAGGTTGTCAATTGTGGCCTGTGGAATGTTGGTCCACTCCTCTTCAATGGCTGTTCGAAGTTGCTGGATATTGGCAGGACCTGGTACACGCTGTCGTATACGCCGGTCCAGAGCATCCCAAACATGCTCAATGGGTGACATGTCCGGTGAGTATGCCGGCCATGCAAGAACTGGGACATTTTCAGCTTCCAAGAATTGTGTACAGATCCTTGCAACATGGGGCCGTGCATTATCCTGCTGCAACATGAGGTGATGTTCTTGGATGTATGGCACAACAATGGGCCTCAGGATCTCGTCACGGTATCTCTGTGCATTCAAAATGCCATCAATAAAATGCACCTGTGTACCTCATCCATAACAGACGCCTGCCCATACCATAACCCCACCGCCACCATGGGCCACTCGATCCACAACATTGACATCAGAAAACCGCTCACCCACACGACGCCACACACGCAGTCTGCCATCTGCCCTGGACAGTGTGAACCGGGATTCATCCGTGAAGAGAACACCTCTCCAACGTGCCAAATGCCAGCGAATGTGAGCATTTGCCCACTCAAGTCGGTTACAACGACGAACTCGAGTCAGGTCGAGACCCCGATGAGGACGACGAGCATGCAGATGAGCTTCCCTGAGACGGTTTCTGACAGTTTGTGCAGAAATTCTTTGGTTATGCAAACCGATTGTTTCAGCAGCTGTCCGAGTGGCTGGTCTCAGACGATCTTGGAGGTGAACATGCTGGATGTGGAGGTCCTGGGCTGGTGTGGTTACACGTGGTCTGCAGTTGTGAGGCTGGTTGGATGTACTGCCAAATTCTCTGAAACGCCTTTGGAGACGGCTTATGGTAGAGAATTGAACATTCAATACACGAGCAACAGCTCTGGTTGACATTCCTGCTGTCAGCATGCCAGTTGCACGCTCCCTCAAATCTTGCGACATCTGTGGCATTGTGCTGTGTGATAAAACTGCACCTTTCAGAGTGGCCTTTTATTGTGGGCAGTCTAAGGCACACCTGTGCACTAATCATGGTGTCTAATCAGCATCTTGATATGGCACACCTGTGAGGTGGGATGGATTATCTCAGCAAAGGAGAAGTGCTCACTATCACAGATTTAGACTGGTTTGTGAACAATATTTGAGGGAAATGGTGATATTGTGTATGTGGAAAAAGTTTTAGATCTTTGAGTTCATCTCATACAAAATGGGAGCAAAACCAAAAGTGTTGCGTTTATATTTTTGTTGAGTATATATGTATATATATAGACACACACACACACACTAGTGTGTTGCCCGTGGGGGTCGACAGACTTTAGATTGACCCTAAATACATAAGCATACTAAACGTCAAATGTCAGCTCTCCCCAGTTTCTCCGTGATCAAAGTTACACACGGCCACAGACGCACACAGAGGCTGTTTGGCTTACCGCCCCCTGCTGGAATGGCGGTGCATAATTTAATTATCAACATCTATTGTCCACTGCTGTTACCCAATGTCCCTAATTTCTCCAAAACTAATATATATATATATATATATATATATATATAGTACAAATATTTCATGGAGGTGAAAACTGGAACATACCATTCAATGAGGCGAAGCAGAGTTGAATGGTATGTTCCAGCTTTCACCGAATGTTCCACCGAAATAAATATTTGTTCCATTGAAAGAATGTAAAAACATTCATTATTTGTTTTATATAGGCTAAAACAGGTCCTTGTCATTTGATATTTTATTAATTTATAAACAACAGAAAAGGGACTTACATTTTGGTGTTCCACTGTAACATGTAGTCCAGTGATGCTGTGCACTGACTTCAGACTTCCATTAAAAAAAAAAAAAAAAAAAAAAAAGTTTGTGTAGTTCCTCAGTCCAGCCAAAAATCACATCAGTGTTTCATGTGAACAGGTCTTCATGGATCCAGACAGCTTACAGCAGAGTGGATTTTGTGTGTGTGTGTGTAGCAGCGTCCTTTAGCTCAATCAAATCATCGTGTCGTTGTCCCCCATGCGCGCACACGCAACCAGCTCATTCGACTGTATATGTCCTCAGTGCAGTGATTAAAAAAAAAAAAAAAATTTTTTTTTTAAATAAATAAAGGACGTCAGAAATGAGTCGAGCTCGTCTTTCTTTCTTCCTGCTCACAGTCTCCAGACAGCACAGTGGATTTGCTGTATGTGTATCTTACAAGAATTAGCAGCATCAGTTAGCTCAATAAAATTATGTCTGGGGAGAATCGTTGTCCCCCGTGCGTGCACACACACACCAGCCTGGTCGGTGCTTGTGCGTGCTACCAAAGAAAGACTGTGTATGTCCTCAGTGCAGCGAGGAAAAAATCACATCAGAAATGAGTCCAGCTTTTCTTCTCTCTTCCTCCAGCCTCCAGGCAGCACAGTGGATTTGTTTTGTGTGCGTGCGTGTGCGCACGAGCATGTACGCGTGATCACGTGTGCGTGGGTGAGTGTGTAGAGTGCAATGGAACCAAATTTGCACTCTAAATGTAACCAAGCCGCACTCTAAATGCAATACAAATGGGATGAATTAATCCATGTCATGTGACATACAAAGCACCAATCAAATGACAAGGATCCACTCAGCTATATAATATATATATATATATATATATATATATATATGAGAAGAGTTCAGGCGCAAAAAACCCCGTAAACGCCACGCCCGTGGAAAATGACATAACCATTGCAAGTGAAAGCTTACCGAGGCTCATATCCCATAACAAAATCAATTCTGCTCCAACACCCCATAAATCCTATGGTAAATGCAAGTCAAGATGCGGTTTGTATGCAGGACCTCGTAAGCGTCATCCCAGTTTGTGTGCAAAACCACATAGTGAACAGCTCACCACTCACTGGCATGTATCTCGGTCACGTGACACAAAGATTGCGGCGCCCACAAGAGCTTCTCTGATGCTGCCTTTACACATAATGACGGAACGTCACGAATGCCACAAAGTATACATTCTTGGCTGCTGATCACGAATGTGATGATTTGAGGCAGAGGCATCAGGTGTCCTCAGGAACTGCTGCAACCTGTTACCACACGTTGCGATTAAAGGAACATGTTGGTGGAGCATTATCAGGAACCATTACATACGGTCAAGAATAATGTTGCGCGCTATTGCGTGTAGGCGCAGAGAGGAGGAGGAGACGGAGAGATCCAGATGTATGGTTTCACATGGCTCTCGTGTCGCTTGTTTTCCCAAACATCAGACGCAGCAGCAGGTGCAACACCTGTAGGAGCGCGATGAGGAGCATTGGAACGAAGTGCTTGCTCATAGGGGGTCGTTTTGACCGTTGGGGTTTTTCTGTAATTATTGTATGGCTTTTGCCTTACAATATAAAGTGCCTTGGGGCAACTGTTTGTTGTGATTTGGCACTATACAAATAAAACTGATTTGATTTGAATTGATTTGATACAACTAAATACTAGTTTAGTGATTCACAGGATTGCTAAAAAAGCAGTCTGGACATAATAGTTTTGAACACCCCCTTTTCTACTTTTTTTTTTTACTAATAGCCCAATTTCATAACCTTAAGAGTGTGCATATCATGAATGCTTGGTCTTGTTGGATTTGTGAGTATCTACTGAATCTACTGGTACCTTGTTTCCCATGTAACAATAAGAAATATACTCAAAACCTGGATTAATCTTTTTAGTCACATAACACTTTTTAGTCACATACTATTATTCTGAACACTACTGTGTGTGTGTGTGTGTATATACACATATATATATATATACACACACACACACACACACACACACACACACACACACACACACACACACACACACACACACACACACACAATTTTTACTCCATTAAAGCCCCCCCCCCAATTAAAGAGTAAAATGAAAATTAAATAGTCCTACCTCATTGCCACGAAATCTCATCAAATCTGTTCTGGTTTCCATGTTGCTTATGCAGCCTCAGTGCCTCGTATTTCAGACCCTTCCCTGCCACGTGAACGTCTGCCGTTCTCCTTTCCTGGAACCATTTGATCAGCAAAGTTCTGATAACACACTTTCCTCCCCCCATCAGGCAGCCGTTTTGCTGTTTTGGCAAGGGTTGCAAGCTTTCCCTTGTTCCGACACCATTCATGAACGCATTTCTGAAAGACTAGGACAATCCAAGCAGGATGGTGCTTCTCCTTCTTTCACAACTTTTAGCTTGAATGTTGCCGCGTAGCGAAGTGTGCGTGGAGGAGCCATTTTATGTAATTGTGTAGCAGCTACTGCATGCAGAAAAACAACATTCATTCAAGTCTCTGCTGCTTCTCTTGGATGCAGAATGCCTGTCCTTACGTACCGTAAGGCTGTATGGTGTACAGCATGCATGCATGCATACACACACACACAATTGTCCACAAACAACCCTTTCACAAAAATTGCAGGCCCCCAGGGCAGTTAATGGAGTAAATATGGTGTGTGTTTGTGTATATGTATATAAAAGATTTTGTACAGGACTGTGTGTGGCGACATTCAAAACCCCAAAGTTTTAAACTTTAATGTTTCCAGTGTGTCACTTCCTCAAGAGGCCTTACCTTTCGTACTTTTTGAAAGTACAGCTCAGGAAGTGCATGAAGCCAATAAGCAATTTGGCAAATGTAGAAGAATTTGACCTGAAAACTGAACAGAGGACAGACTGTGTGTTTAAAACTGTAATTAGAGGCTTGGCTTTTCTTGAATGAATGAATGATGACAGAAATCTTTACTTACACCATGTGGGTGTGCGGGTAACCCTCCCATAGGAAAGTAGGATTGGTCGCAAATTCCTCCTGCCAAAGAAGAAAACACAGTGAATTAAATGGCCGTGGCTGTAAGCTGGCACGGGTGTGTTTGTGTGGCTCCTGACTTGCATACCGCTGTTAGGATGCTGCAGCCCCAGATGAAGGAGAACAAATAAAATGCTGCAAGCTGTCCGGACTCATTAAACTTGCTGTGCTTGGTTTTTGACAGGTGCAACCTCCTGTTCATTTTCTGAAATTCAAATATTACATAGGGTGAGCACACTGCATCACATGTTGATGTGGATGAAATTATGCTTCTAGCACAAATGTACAAAAGAATGAAATATAAAGCTGTAATCTAGGGACAAATTCAAAAAAACATCCTAAAACTACAGTGCGGAAGATTTAGGGGTGTTTATTAGCAGAAATGGAATGTAGCATTTGTAACGATCTATTCATTAATGCATGATTTATCTGCAACAATGAATCCATGTTTTCATGAGGTTAGCATGAACCCTCCATAGCTACATGTCTGCTGGTTGCTAGTTTAGGCTAGCACATTTCAGAACCCTCTTTTTTATGAAATGGAGGATCATCCATATCGCTCTGAAGAAAAGACAAGGGAGCATAAATCCCCATCACCAAATCAGACAAAACAGGAAGGGAAACAATAGTGTGCCCGGTGATGGTATAATGCAATCTGCAACCTCAACACTAGATGACACCAACTCCTACACACTGTGGCTTTAATGCTGAAAGTAACTCAACCAGGTGATTTATGATAAAGTCCTGAAAGACAGAGAATGTCTCAGTTTCCCCCTTTAAGACTCCTAAGATTTGTGCAAAGCATCTTACCCTCAACCGTGTGAACACTGTCCATCCATCCATCCATTTTCTTCCGCTTTATCCGGAGTCGGGTCGCGGATAATATATATATATATATATATATATATATATATATATATATATATATATATATATATATATATATAAATTAATTCTTTATACACTTACTGTTATTTACATTAATTATTAAAATCATATTGTCTTATGTACAATTTGTACATGTTCAATCTATGTACGGTGCATCCAGAAAGTATTCACAGCGCTTCACTTTTTCCACATTTTATATTACAGCCTTATTCCAAAATGGAGTAAATTCATTTTACCCTCAAAATTCTACTCACAACATCCCATAATGACAACATGAAAAGTTTTTTTTTTTTTTGCAAATTTATTAAAAATAAAAAACTAAGAAATCACAAGTACATAAGTATTCACACTCTTTGCTCAATACTTTAATGAACCTTTGGCAGCAATTACAGTCTCAAGTTTTCTTGAATATGAGGCCACAAGCTTGGTGCACCTATCTTTGGGCAGTTTGCCCATAACTCTTTGCAGCACCTCAAACTCCATCAGACTGGATGGGGAGTGTCGGTGCACAGCCATTTCCAGATCTCTCTAGCGATGTTCAATCGGATTCAGGTCTGGGCTCTGGCTGAGCCACTCAAGGACATTCACAAAGTTTTCCTGAAGCTACTCCTTTGATATCTTGGCTGTGTGCTTAGGGTCATTGTACTAATGAAAGAAGAACCGTCACTCCAGTCTGAGGTCAAGAGCACTCTGGAGCAGGTTTTCATCCAGGATGTCTCTGTACATTTCTGCATTCATCTTTAACCTCAACCCTGACTAGTCTCCCAGTTTCTGCCGCTGAAAATCATCCCCACAGCATGATGCTGCCACCACTATGCTTCACTGTAGGGATGGTGCCTGGTTTCCTCCAAACATGACGCCTGGCATTCACCCCTAAGACTTCAGTCTTTGTGTCATCAGACCAGAGAATTTTGTTTCTCATGGTCTGAGAGTCCTTCAGGTGCCTTTTGGCAAACTCCAGGTGGGCTGCCATGTGCCTTTGATGAAGGAGTGGCTTCTGTCTGGCCACTCTACCATACAGGCCTGACTGGAGGATCGCCACAGCGATGGTTGTCCTTCTGGAAAGCTCTCCTCTCTCCACAGAGGAATGCTGGAGCTCTGACAGAGTGACCATCGGGTTCTTGGTCACCTCCCTGACTAAGGCCCTTCTCTTGATCTCTCAGTTTAGGGGGGTGGCTAGCTCTAGGA
Organism: Thalassophryne amazonica; assembly: GCF_902500255.1. NCBI lineage: Eukaryota > Metazoa > Chordata > Actinopteri > Batrachoidiformes > Batrachoididae > Thalassophryne > Thalassophryne amazonica. Next base: position 94,207,520 of record NC_047108.1, on the reverse strand, counting down.
AGAGTCCTGGTGGATCCAAACTTCTTCCATTTACAGATGATGGAAGCCACTGTGCTCATTGGGACCTTCAAAGCAGCAGAAAAGTTTCTGTACTCTTCTCCACACATGTGCCTCTGTACATTCTTGTCTCAGAGGTCTACAGACAATTCCTTTGATTTCATGCTTGGTTTGTGCTCTGACATGCACTGTCAACTGTGGGACCTTATATGTAGACAGGTGTGTGTCTTTCCAAATCATGTCCAATCAACTGAATTTACCCCAGGTGGACTCCAATTAAGTTGCAGAAGCATCTCAAGGATAAGTGGAAACAGGATGAACCTAAACTCAATTTTGAGCTTCATGACAAAGGCTGTAAATACGTATGTAGACGTGATTTCCTGGGGGTGGGGTTGTAATAAATGTGCAAAAATCTAAAAAAAAAAAAAAAGCAACTTTTTTCATACTGGTCATTATGGGGAATTGTGTGTAGAATTTTGAGAAAAAAATTAATTTAAATCCATTTTGGAATAAGGCTGTAGCATAACAAAAAGATGCACTGTATCTCAAAGAAGTGGAGGCACTTTGTATGTGATCTCTGGCAAGATTGAGAGGTCCTTGACCTTGGTATCATAATATCGTGTAAGGCCACTTCTGCCACCAAAACAGACACAGACTCCACTACGCCCCCGAACGTGTGCTGTGGTATCTAGAACAAAGATGTTAGCAGCAGATCCTTTTGATGATTTGATGAATCGGACTAGCCTTGGCTGCCTATAACTCTGTTGTCGATTCACCGGTTTTCTGTCCTTGGACCACTTTTTTTGTAGGTAGTGACCATGACCAGGCACATCCCACAAGAGGTGCAGTTTTGGAAATGTTCTGGCTCAGTCACCTATGCACCACAATTTGGCCCTTGTCAGAGTCGGTCAAATATTTACACGCCCCCATTTTTCCTGTTTCCAGCACATCAACTTTGTGGACAAAAACTGACTTGCTGCTTAATATATGTTACACCCACTGACAGGTACCATGGTAACAAGACAATCAATGTTATTCACTTCACCTGTCAGTGGTAACAATGTTATATCTAATTGTGCATGCGTACATATTATTATGAATAATACTGACAATCACAGAGTTGTAACATTTACAACAATTTCAGAAACTATAATAATATTAATTTCTACTAGAGCCTGGCTGATATTTTGGGCAGATATGAGCCTTTCACACATATACTGGTATTAGTTTTATTTTTGTCACTGGAAATAGTGTCATTACATAGTTTTCCCAGCAGAGGCCGTTCTGACGGCATTGTTTGCAATGCTGTCAAGCGTGGCTGGGATCCTCATTACCCCTTGGTCACATCTGCTACAAGAGGCAGGCAAAATGACGAGCTCTCATTCATTTTCAATCACAGTGGGCATTTTACAGCGAGATAAGTGGACAATATGCAGTTAGATAAAGGGGGCCAAAATAGACGGGAAGTTTATTTTATGCAAATGCTGAGTGATGTGACTGCCAATCCAAGTGAAGGCAGCATGATGTACCTTGGTTGGTTGGTTGCTGATTATGTTTAGTTATTTATGATAAACATCAACCCTCAATTGCACTTCATCATAAGGGTTTGATAATGACATGTTTGGAATTGTTGTTGGTTTTAATATATATATCAGCAGATACATCAATATCAGAAATTCTTTACTCCCCAATAACTGTATCCTCCACCCCTTCAGGAAAAAAAATCCATATCAGTCGGGCTCTACTTTCTATATTTAGACAGATGCTGGGATTTTATTTATTTTTTTTTTTTTAAACGGGAGTTTTATTTTTGACACACTTATAAGATTCTACCGAGAAACACCATTAGAGTCAAAAGATGTTGCAAGAGCATTGTTTGAGTCATGTTGTAGTAGACAAAGAATATTTGTAGCCTATAATACATTTATTCCTTCCCAAAAGACAAACTGCCCACAAACGACTGTAGATAGTACACAAGTTACATCATACTTGAATACTTATAGTTTGATTTTTTTTTTTTGCACCATCTGTATCACTCCTACACACCACCCTGTTCATGTATAGCAATAAAAGAACTGATCAAAGCCAAACTACAGTATGTGCCTAAACACCCCCAGGTCCAACATCTACCAATCTTAGATGCTGACATACTGTACTCACATCCAATATATATTCTTGTATCAAGGCATGAAGAATGACGGCAATGAGCAGGTAGAAAAACACAGTCGCCACATCCTTTGGGCCATAAAGGTAAAGGTTCACTGCCTCATTTTTCTCATCTGCAAAAACGGACAAACACAACCGAACCTAAGCAATGGCTAAACTGACAGATAACCATCTGCTGTTGTTAGTCAACATAAGAAGATGAGCAAAGTGCTGGCACGCACATGTTATTTTAAACATAAAATTATTGTGGGTCTATGAATTTCAACTCACCAGGAACTTGAGTTACATTGTACTGGACTGTGATAAACATGATGGCAAACTTTGCTGTCACCTGGAAGGCAAAGAAGAAAAGCATATTAATAGACTAATTGCTGAGGCATTGACAGACAGTTTTTTCAATCTTGATAAATTGTCTATAGGTTGTAGCCTGCAAAGGCTGCCGTCTAGCTATAGTCACCTGTGCAGGTGGTCATTAACATTAGTGTTTCCGTTCTGGAGCCAATAGAATAGATCTAGATTAGGATCAAATGTTACATTGCAGGTAGGTTAGGTCTGAGTGCAGTAGCAGCTGATACCAGCTCATCAGCATGTCTGTCAGTGCTGTGGCAATAGATCTGGGTAACGTATTTGGCAACCGAAGTGCCGGATGAACAGTGGGTACATGACACGTGGCTCTCAAACAGCAGCAATGAATGTATGAGGTTGTTAACCTATAAACCCCTTTTAGTGAACCTGCAGGTGTTTTCAAACCTACCCAGTTTATGTCAGACCATAGTCCATTTATTCTGATAGTTCAGTGTATTTGGGAAGGCGTGAATGGGTCTTCAAACTCTGGCATGGACCAAACACGCCCAACTAAACAGGTGGAACTCAGTCAAATTCCAGGTTTACTTGTCGTGAGAGAGCAAACCAAAACAATAGACCAAATTTCTGACTCGTATGCAAATTTTACAGAATGTTCTTCAGAATGAGTTGTGATTTGAAAAAGTGAAATCTGGTGAGACAACCACAACTCTACATAGTCTGCAAAAACCCAGAAAAGTATTTAGATGTATTAGTGTTTCTGTGTAGGCTCTCAGTATCAGTGTTGACTGCGCATAGTTTTGCTGCTCTGTGTCCATCTGATCCTGTCAGATCTCAAAAGTGAGGTAGACTAGCGCTTGAGTACTTGGTTGGGAGACTGCTTGGGAATACCAGGAGCTGTGTGTTGAACTGGAGTTGCATCAGGAAGGGCATCTGGTGTAAAACTGCCACATTTTAATGTGGATCTGTACTAGATTCACAGTGGTGACCCCCTAACAACTGGGGGCAGCCGAAAGACAAACAACAACAACGATATAAAGTGTTGAGTTTCCAGTGTAGTATGGTGTAATGTCTAAAGAAAAAAATAAAACCTTGGAAAGAGTAAACCAGTTAAAACTAATGATAGAGTTGATGTTAGCACCTCCGTTTAGCAATATGTCGAAGTTGCCACTGATGTGTTCTGTGCAAAATTAACACAGCGCACATAACCAATGACAGGAAACTGTGGTCACTTGTTTCAATTAGAAATGCTGGTGTGAAAGCAAACCAAACCAAATGAGCAGTGCAATGTTTTAACATTGTTAAACTACGAACGAGCCTCAACTCTGTCATATCTGATACATTTTCAACCACAAAGAACCAGAGGGAAATTCTACAATATCAGAAATACAAAAAGAGCACATTTTTAATGGTGGTCTAAAATATAGCCAGATTTTTCTCCGACTGTACTTTTATTACTACAGAACTGTCTGAGAGACACTAAATGACAACATGTCTAAATATACATGTTCCATGCAATATTGGTAGGCGGACCAAATTTGAAGTTTATGTGCTCCTGAAACTGGCTGCCAGACGGACACTGCACACTACGGAACCAAGCCTCAGGTCAAGGAGCATCCACCACACCACAGAAGTGGTCCAGGCCCTTGATGGCAACAACCAAGACAGAAAACAAGTTCATCCTCATTTCTTGAAAGCAGTCATCTATCTGCTGCAGTCAAGTGATACGTAGCTGACACGTTGGGCTTTTCCAGTTGTTGGGCGTGCTGTTCCATGCCCAGAAAAGAGTGCCACATGCCCAAAATGTCAAAGCTAACATTCCTTCACTGCACAAGTGATCTTACTCACCAGTATCCCTACATAACTGCTCATTTGACACACAGTCATTCCAGCGGTACCCAATGATTCTCCGAAGAGACCTAGCACCAAAGACATTGTTAAAGTCTCATAACCACTAAGACAGGAAGCATCAGGATCCCAAATACTTGGACCTTCACCTAACAACCTTGAAAATCATTTTCTCTCAAATGACTGAAGGTTATGGTTACATTTTCCTGAAATGCCCAAGACATCTTGAAACAGTACTTCCAAAGTGATTCGACTTCCGAAACCCTGCACACCCACTTCTGGAATCATGCAGTAGCTTTGCGTTCTCCAGGAAGACTTGCAGATTATTGTGATTCCCATATGTTCTGGGAATGCTTTTGGAAGTGCACCAGTTCTGTCTGGTCATGAGTGAGGACTCCTTTACCGAGTCTCAAGACTTCCAGACGCTCCCTGGATGGACTATCTTAGAACCCGGGCAAAATAAGACGTGAACCTGAACAAAAATCAACTAAATAATTAGTTATGCAAGCAGGATTTTTAGAGAAACATCCAGTATTCATGACTTAAGGTTGCATAAATGTAATATGAGGAAATCTGGATGGCTGGGTTTGGGTGGGGACAGTAAGTCAGGAGGATAAAGCATCAAGTCATCAGCAAACGCTTTTAAATTAAATATGGGAGCACGAAGAACACACAAGGTTCGCCACCTTGTTGACAAATATCTGCTACTGGGCCAATGCATTAGTCTGCTGGTAAAATGACCTGTTAACCGCACCGGTGGGCCTCATCATCATCTTCTTTGGCAATCAGTGAGACACATGAGAAGGGAGCAAGAAAGATACTAGTGTCCTGCTCTCGTGTCAGCTAGCCTGAGTTAGCAGCAGCAGCTAACAGCACAGCTTCAACCACACAGTACCTCAAACATCAGGCCGAGGAGGATAATCATAGCCAAGCACGACACCATGTCGGCGTGATTCTGGATCACAAACTCGTGGCTCAGCACCGGTGGGCTCTTGTTCTTCTTGCGGAAACCCATGTTTGAGCGTCGCGGTTGTCCCTCCTGAGGCTCCCGCCGCCGTTCTGGCTCTAGCTAGCCGGCCTGCGCGTCTCTGCTGACGGATGTTTACTCCGTAAACACAGCGACCCGCTGCTCATGTGCTTAAAAACTGTCGCGGGCAAGTATTACAGTTAAAAACAACAAGGAAAAACAAAAACACAGCAGCACAACAACGCCCACTTTTCCTGCCTGCTAAAAGTCAGATGACGGGCTATCCCACTTCAAAAAGCCCATTCATGAACCGCCCAGCACCGTGACGTCAAGGAGAACCCGCGCTGCCTTCACGTGCAGTAAGAAAATGTGGGTAACTTGGTATTTGCTCAGATTTAAAGGACACGTTCACTTTTTTCGTCATATTCGGAGTTGCTCAGATTACTTTGACATGTTTGCATATTTGCGTATTTTTACATAAATTTACACATTTTACATGGTGGAGATTTTTAATTATTCATCACTTTGTGTTCTTTAAAGGATAAACATATAGTACCTAAATTCTTAGGTTTCCATTTGATAGCATATAGATTATGCTTTTTATTTTCCTATAGTATGCTAACAGAGTTACTTTAGATAGATACCAATACACATTACATCATAGCTTCTGTTTCTATAATTAAATACCAGATTTATAGCTTAACCTACTAACTATATTTAATTTTACTACTAGTCTACATACTAAAATACCCATACTACAATCTCCTGTATTAATATTTAGGTTTTAAAACCTACTCTTGTATATTATATAATTTACAAGAGTAGTATATTATTTTTGTTTACTAGTCACGATATATCAATGGTCAATAATCTTTTGTCTCCATTCTAGTTCAGATCATCTATTTTGTTATCATGTTGTTTTGTAATGCTTTTATTATGTGTTTATGTCTCCATTGGAGGTTTAATAAAATCATATCAATACCA